>NC_053130.1:25710963-26010963 GCF_010015445.1 Perca fluviatilis | reverse complement strand
TTTAATCTGAGCATTCTAAGTGGTGTGTAAAAGAGCTGGAGTTTGGTGGATGTTAATCAAAGACACAGCTGACAGGAGAAAGACAATCATAGCCTGTCTGAAGAGTTTTTATTCAAGATTGTTGTTGTTTCTTCATCTTGATGACTTGATGGTCGAGTTGCCAAATTGTGTATTATTTTACGGCATATGAAATAGGGTTTAATGTGACCAAGTAATCTAAAAGACGAGTACTGATAGTGTAGTACTACACTGACTTTGGTTTGGTTTGACCGTTTGTGTTTTGGTTTGTTTTTTCTGTCAGCAGGATTATGGAAAAACTTTTTGCCCCACATTAATGATCCTTGGTGGAAGAGTGTAGCATGGTAAAAGGAAGAACCCATTACATTTTGGGTAAGAGCAGAAACGTCCGGCTGGATAAATTAATTATTTTTCCCTCATGTTAACGTTGCAAGATAGGGCGTGATTTGGCAGAGTTGTGCACTCCCCAGGTGCCCTTCTAGTTAAACCTAGGTCAGCAGCACTTTACCTAAGCTTAGCATAACGACTATAAGCAGGGGGAAAAAACTTGACCGCCTGACATTGACATCCCTAAAACTGTGTGGCTAATAAAAGGTAGGATAAATTAAGCAAGGCTAAAGGTACCCTCGAGGCAATGAGAGGCTGGATTCACTACAGACTGAGCAGCAAAATCCTTCCATACCAATCTGATGCCATTTTTTCTGAAAATGAAACACACACCCTTTAACTGGAATTGTGCTTAGGCTATCGCTATAATTAGACCAACGGATCGGCTTTGGACAAAGTGTTATCAGATAGGAACTTCCAACTTTTCAGAGACAGACAACTAAAATGTCTGACCCAATAGAATATATCAAGTTATACTGTATATGGAATTTTGGGTCCTCTTCTTCTGGGAATTTATGCTCAATAATATTGGGATAAAGTTAGATACTACAAAAAGTTATGTTGCTAAATATTAAAAGAAGGTCCAACAGAAGCATTGTCTAGCTCTATAAACAGATAAATACTGTAAGTAGCAGAGCTTATGTGCTGAGTGTTAACAGATGGGCCACATACCAGTGTGACAGGCCTGTTTCCATAGAACAGAACAGGAGTCCTGTGATCACCTGCTGCAGTGGGGTGGGACTCTCATCCGCTGCTACAAGAGCGCTGAGAGATGGACAGATTGGAAGATGGGAGGCCGGATTCCTCAAACACAATCTCACACACAAGCACACACCTGAGATCAAATCATCACCTGCAAAGATAGACGGACACGCAAACACAGATTAGACCCCCTTTCACATGTACTCGCACACACACTCAGGCCGGCACACTCCAAATGTACAAAGGACCGAAAGGAGTGCAAATTGCAGTGACATAAATGCCGAAACCTCTAGGATTAGACTGGATGGGCTGCAACAGGTACTGTGATTCAAAGCAGACCTGTAGTGTTTGCAACTCATTCTTGTGGTTTGTTTCATTGCGCTGGGATAATAAATGTACCCTTTTTTCCATTTTCAAAATGTTCTTTTGTGTCGAATCAAATGTTTCATGGCCACAATTCATCTCGTAGCTGGTTGAAATAAGCATTTAATTAAAAGTCAATTTAGATATTAAATGGGGAAATTCACCCCTGGAACTTCAGAGAGTGGGCAGTCACTGTTGAGCTCTATGCAGGCCATTGCCAGACCTATCTCCACAGTGCTACGGAGGAAGGTCTGGCCCCTCCATACATACATACACACACTAAAAACGGGTTGTTTGCGTTTCTTTAGACCAATCACAATCGTCTTGGGCGGCGCTATGCCGTGGCTCTGCTAAATAGTCTCGGGAAGGAACTTGTTTAGGTAGAACATTTGCACCCAGCAAATTAAAACGCCACATACAATGTTAAATGAAGTTAACTGTTTACACAATACAGTAACGTGAGCTATTTTAATTAGCTGGATACATGGCTAAACCTCATTAGCTCTTACCAGTGTATCGGAACTATCCGGTAAATGAACCGTTGTCGATCCAGACTGGGAAAGCGGTGACATCACACAAACTTTTCTATACCTATTCTGGGATTATCTAAACTCTTTGGTCGTCATTCCAAGTAAATGCTTTCAAGCCAGGTTTATTTCAGATGATGCCATCCAGGAGGCCATTGCATCTGCTACTTCTAGCTGGGAGACACACAAGTTGCATAATGTACTCTTCATCCTGGTCAAACACAAACATAAACACACACACAAGAGCACATGGAGTCAGGAGGCAGGCGGCCCCTTGTAGGCATTTCTGTGGGCAGCTGGGGCTCTTTAGTGGTCAAGGCAGACGCAGACACAGTCAGAATCAGAGCAGCATGGAAATCTAAGGCCCTCATTACCACAGATGATTCAGCCCCTTTTCACAGGGCCATGCTGTGTGTGTGTGTGTGTGTGTGTGTGTGTGTGTGTGTGTGTGTGTGTGTGTGTGTGTGTGTGTGTGTGTGTGTGTGTGTGTGTGTGTGTGTGTGTGTGTGTTTGTGTGTGTGTGTGTGTGTGTCCAGTATTGTTTATAATGGAAAGGGAATGACCCCCAGTTCTTCCAGTTAATTTCTTTCCTGCGTAGGTGCCAGGAACTAATAGTATTATAACGCTTTCTGCAACTGCCGTCATGTTTTCCTCATCTGGATTGTCCTCATGTAATCATTTGAACATAAACAGCTTGAAACACAGGTCGAGGGCGCCTGGGTAGCTCACCTGGTAGAGCGCACACGCCCATATATAGAGGTATACTTTTCGCGGTTTCGCCTGCGGCCCTTTGCTGTATGTCGTTCCTCCCTCTCTCTCCCCTTTGTCCTCAGCTGTACTATAAAAATAAAGGCCTATAATGTCCAAAAATGTATCTTAAATAAAAAAGAAAAAAAACAAGGGTTGAGATTAATATGCAGCTACTGAAGCTCTTGAGGTCAGAGGCCAGTAAGGAAGGCTGCAGGTGATGCGGATGACAGAGATGTGTTTTTACTTGTAGCAGGGGGTCAAAGTTCACCGCAGCAACTGCCACACAACACCGACAGTAAACTATTGGTAATGACACACTAACAGTGGTAACTGTTAATAGTGGTAAAGAATTAAACTAACAGTGGTAACTGTTAACAGTGGTAAAGAATAACAATTAAGGAGGAAACGAGCTGCTTTCTTAACTGTTAACTGTACAAAACTAGTTTCTCATTTCCAGACCTATCTCCAGTAAGTAGTAATGGCCAGTGTTGCCAACTCTTTCCCAATGAAAGTAGCTAGCACTAGCTCCAAAAGTCTAAAAGTGGCTAGATTACATCATGTGCTCATTTGCATATTGGTGATGTCATTGTCGCAAAGCAAGAGGGCGAGAGAGACTCTACTGTGAATACTCTGAACGGCACGCATGGAAATTAGGGCAGTCAGAATTGACGCGATAATAACGAGTTTAACACAAACGTTTTTACCATACCTAGAGATTGGCATGGTTTTATTTCAGTTAGCCTAATAGCTGGTTTGATTTGCACTGAGAGATGATATTGTGGAAAGTACCCCATGCTAATATCTAGGTATGGTGAAGGGTATGTGATAATGTGTGGCTATTTTAATTCCAAAGGCCAAGGGAACTTTATCAGGATGCATAGTATCCTGGATCCATGAAATAACTGGCCTTCAAAAATAAAACTCTGCCTTCCTCTATGGGAATTTAACATAGGGGTATGTATACTTATGCCCCCCTGTATTTTAAGGAAGAACATTTTTTTATTTACAATACATTATTCATTCACAAAAAAAATTGGTGTCCTTAAAAGGTCGGACTTTTCCTCATTTTTTAAATTAAGGCATTAAGATCAATTTCCAAAAGATGATTTTTTTTATTCCTCTTTTTAGTCAACTTTAGCATGGGTATGTAAACTTATGAGCACAACTGTAATTTCAACCTTTCAAACTCAATCTTTAGTATGTTTTCAACGGCAAATGAAGAAATAATTATGCCAATTTCAAGGGATTCTTGTTTAATAGTGTGTTAAAAAAAATGCAAGAACTAAAATGAAAATGAGACTATATTTGGATCAAGTAAATTCTCAAAGTACTGAATCATTATTATCATCCAAGGATAACTGGGCAGACGTTGGAGGACAGATGGTTATCTTTTTCCTAAAATTGGCAATGGAACTTTAGAGGAAGATCCTTATTGTACATGTGTCTGTAGGTGTGGACTGAAGCTTGACTTATTGGACTAAACCCTTTAATTAATGCAGCCCGAGGATTGATGAACAATAGGCCTGACTTCCTCGGGTAACCTGAAGCCAGCTCCGCGCAAACACACACACACACACACACACACACACACACATACAGTACACACCCTGCTTCTCCGACCACCTGAAGCATCGTGGGATATTGGAACAGCCGCCCCCATCCTCCCCTGTTTCTTGTTCCCCTCCACCCACCTCCATTAAAACTCATGCTACTGGAGGAAACACCCACTTCCTCCACATTCCACAAGGATTTTCCATACAGAGAATAGTAAACAAACCTCTGAACAAAGAGCGAGCGGGGGGGGGCGAGGGAGGGGCGCACGGACAAGTTAATGTTATTTCCTTCGTGTAGTAAATCAAACTAAAGGGCGAGGGGGAGGAAGGGGGAGATTTCTTCTGTGAGGTTGGTGGAGGTGTTTACCTTCAGCAGCGATGGCGGCAGGAGTAAGAGAGGGAACAAAGGTCTGAGCGGAGGCCTGCATCACCCTCCTCATCCTCCCACTTACCTTTCCCAATTGCCCACGTACAAACACACACACACACACACACACACACACACACACATACACACACACACACACACACACAAAACCACACACTGGAGCACCACATGGGAGGAGAGAGGAGTTGGCAGTGGGAGGAAGGTTTCCTTATCAGCTTTCAGCATGGGAACCTCTGTGTTGTTCACTGACTCGTGTCAAAACCTTGGCCTGAACTTGACGCAGAGGGAGTGCTTGTGTGTGTGTGTGTGTGTGTGTGTCTGTGTGTGCGCGTGCGTGCATGTCTGTGTGAAAGAAAGAGAGAGAGAGAGACAGAGAGAGAGAGAGAGAGAGAGAGCACAGTCTCTGGAGAGACAGGAAGAGATGTCTGTCGTTAACTGACAAGTAAAAAACTGTTAGCCCAAGGGACAGACAGCTTATTCCCAGTGGGACTGACAGACGGGTGAAAGTTTGATCTGTTAACCCTATTGTTTATGTATGTATTTGTGTAGAAGAAAGGGGAAGGACCTCAAGCGACATGTAGCGTTTTTCCCCGCTGCAGGTGAGTCTTTGAATTTTCCAGTACTGAGGGGTCACGCTGGCATACAGCTGTTGACTTTTAAAAGCGCTGATTTGTACAGTCGTACAGACGCTTCCTGCTGGCACGCTGGCAAACACACTCCTACAAAAACCTTGGCCCACACAAACCTCTGGGCCTCTAAAAAAAAAAAAAAAAAGTCTGCTTCCTTCTTTAAAGGTCACTCCGCTCAGTGCTGACAGTTTCAGAGGGCATGCAAATTCAATATTCATCTAGCATCCAGAAACAATAAACCCCCGTTCCAACCTTAAACCTCTGAGCTGCAGAAAATATCTGCTGCGTTCATGTAACACAGGAGACCCGTTAAGCCATGTTTCAGCGTCATGAAGGTTATCGCAGGATGTGTGAAAAATTCATCTTCTATCCTGCTATCTAGCAAGGGCCTACTAACTGTGAGTCCTGACCTGCTGCTTGCTCTGACGACGTCCATTTTTTTTTTTTTTTTTTTTGCTCAATCCCTCAGAGGCCGGCCTGTAGCTGTGGATCCTGCCCCGGCTTGCACACTGGAATGTACTATTGAGAAAGCGCCCCACCGCAAAACCCTCCCAGCCATTCCAACCCGTAATCAGATCCAGCCTGTCATCCCCCATCCTGTCTCCAATCTCTCTCTCTCTCTCTCTCTCTCTCTCTCTCTCTCTCTCTCTCTCTCTCCTCTTCTATCCCTCTCTCTCTAAATGACATGCACACACGCAGAACACAAACACCCACATACAGAACAAGCACTCAGACACCCACACAGAATCCCAGACACCAATTTGTAGACATGTAGGCTTGTGCAAACACGGTTCTAAAGTCACAGAGACTTACGCAGTGACTAGTAAATGCAGCTCTACTGGGGGAAGTGCACTGTAGTGATTGTACACAGAGAGATGACTGTGAGAATAAACTAACTACCAAAATTCTATCATATCCACATATTAATTGGATTTCTGGAAGTAAGACACCTACATTAGCTTGTAAGGTTTTCTATTTTCCCTGTAATGAGTTATTGAAGTGGACGAAAAGAAGGTCTCCAAGTTAGTGAGCTTGCTAAGCGTCTGCTAGCTTGTCGGGTAGCTCAGTTGCTAATGGGACAATGGACCTTTTTCACAGCAGACATTTTGACTTGTCATAGTAGGAAAAGCACAGCTGAAATTGATAACCTCAACAATGGCTCAATTCCATCAAGTGTCCCAGTAAGCTATTTCAGTGAGTCAGCATGCACAATACCAGGGCCTCTCCTAAGTGGAATGCAGCCATCATTAATGGTTTTGAATACACCTGTGCTTTTCCAACTATGACATGTCAACATGTCTGCCGTGAAAAAGGTCTATAAGTTCACACAGTTTATTCAAAAGACCTATTTGTACCATGAACATCTGACTCTTTACTGTCTGTGAACCATACCTATTTTGTGTATCATTTGACTAGGGTGACCAGATTTCCTGGAACTAAAACCGGGACACTTTGCGCGTGACCATAGTGCTCGTGCACGCACATGCTTTTTAATGTAAACATGTGCCAGCCCAGGTCAGACATAGACACAGGCAGATTAGACACAATTTTGCCAAAAGCACACGTAGGCTTACTGCTGGTATCTCAGTTAATATTCATGAATTGTATTGGTATGTAGCCTACATATCTAAGAAATAATATTAAAAGACATTGCATGAGTTTTGTGGGGGACCAACTTTATTTTTCAGAATTAAAGCATTCTTTTGGAAAATGCACCCACTGAACTTGTGAAAAGGTATTTTTCATTGCATGGCACTAAACAAATTATTTGGAACTGCTGCCACAGGCTTGAACTAAAGTTATGGTAACACTTTACGGGAATGGTACATGAATTGTGAATTAAATCATGAATTAATTCATAATTTGTGCATTACTTCATTCCTTTATATCTTATGAATCATCAGGAATTGACATGAGTTCAATAACCTGTTTTGCCTTACATCACTTTGATTATTTGGAATGGTATAGGGGTGCAACAGAGCACAAAACTCACAGTTGGATCGGATCACAGTTATGAGTCACAAATCGGATCAATTTTCAGATCAGCACAAAAAAAGGGGTGAATTTAAATGATTTATTAACAATGTAATAACAATCACTTTTAACAATAACTTCTTTCATCAGTTAATTGCTGTTAAATGACAAAAACAGATGAGAAAAGGGTATTGTACAATAACTGTGAATGCACCATGGGTTTTACCAGTTTTAAGTAAACGCAACCTTTATTCATGTCTGTGTTTTGTACGTCCCGCTGTTGGAATCCTCTACAATACAGTCACACTTTTACACCCTTTAGCTGTCAGCATTTTAACCATTTAAAGTGATGGTTCGGAGTAATTCACCCTAGGGTCCTTTGCACCATGACCTCGAGCCAAACACCCCCCCAGAAGCTTTTTTCACCTGGGTCTAACATTGGGAGAGTTAGCGTAGAGTAGCGTTATCAGCTGAATAGCTTAGCGCAGGGGCTAACGGACCCACGTTTGTATCTCGTAAATTACCCCACTAATAATGCCCGAAATGATACCAAACGTCTACAAGTAGTACAAATAGGTTATGCTCTCATAAAACGATTTATGTAAATAACACTTGCCTGCTGGCTTCTGCTCTCTGCTGTTGTTGTTGCTGCTGTAAGACGAGTGCTTAGGGCCGTCTACAAATTACAACACCGAAAAGAGATGCAACAAAAATATTTATTAATTTAATGTTTTTTTTTAAGTAAGTGCTGTAGTATAACTAGCAGGAGACAAGTAATAATTGAGGTAAGTTTGGAGACATTACCTTATTTAATCATTGAATTAATAAATATTTTTGTTGTAACTCTTTTCGGTGTAGTAATTTGTAGATGGCCCTAAGCACTCGTCTAACTGCAGGTAGCAGCAGCAGCAACAGAGAGCTGAAGAGAGCAGGCAAGTGTTCATAAACTTCTGGTGTACTTACAAACTTTCCAATCCATCGTTTTATGAGAGCATAACCTATTTGTACTACTTGTAGACGTTTGGTATCATTTCGGGCATTATTAGTGGGGTAACTTACAAGATACAAACGTGGGTCCGTTAGCCCCTGCGCTAAGCTATTCAGCTGATAACGCTACTCTAGCTAACTCTCCCAATGTTCGACCCAGGTGAAAAAAGCTTCTGGGAGGGTGTTTGGCTCGAGGTCATGGTGCAAAGGACCCTAGGGTGAATTACTCCGAACCATCACTTTAACCAGGACAATTTCATAGTGGTTGGTGTAAACCGGGACATTTTAGCGTCCCGACAGGCTTTTGTCGGGACCCGGTACAAGCAACTTAAAATCCGGACTGTCCCAGTCAAACCGGGACGTCTGGTCACCCTACATTTGACACTTTTACACTGACAGAGAAGGTTAAATAAAACTGGATGAGCTAACATGACTAATAACATATGATAGCTTCCTCTATTTCTCTCTCTGGTCCTTCAAAGGTCAGCTCTGTCAAGACGGCTTGCTATTGGTCAATGTTTGGCAAAGTTCAACCCGACGCAAAAAATGTGATGTATTTCACCCTCTAACTGCTGGTGTGACCAGGTGAGAGTGAGTCGCACAAAGTACAGTGTACACCGCTTTTATGAGACAAGCACACATAGGGTTATTACACTTCCCATATGTTTTGAATTACAAATTTGATTCACATCTCATTCTGGTTCTGAGAATTCACGAATGTTTCAGTTTACTTCCCCCTACTTTTCGTATTCCGGTTGTCCCATGTACTGTATTTTAGTAACACATGTTTGTGCATGTGTTTGCTCACAATTGTAGATTTGTCCTCTTGATGCTAGAAGAAACAATAAAAAATGTAAGAATTCTTGCTCATTATGTTTTATCAGAGGCAAATATTTCAGATTACATGCTTAAGTTGGAGTTTCAGTTAGTTAACCATTCTAACAATGAGCAATCTCTCCCTCCTTCTATCTCTAACCACCAGATCTATTCATCTCTTTCCACCTGACTGGCTATGATTGCTGCTGATCTTTCCCACTTCATCTCTCCATCTCCAGATCCTCCCTCTCCTCTCTCTTTCTGCCTTTTCACTGAGGCGGGATGGAGAAAAGTTCTTTAAGCACCCTTTTCTCTATTCTCTCAGGAAACTCTGACTGCAGGGCTGTTTTGCTGGCTTTCAATAAACTCTTGGATCCTGCGCCTCTTTGAAAAACCACAGTTTCGATTACAGAAAATGAAGCACCACACAACCCTGGGCAACCGAAAGGTGTTTTCAATAATTACTTATTATATGTGTTTGGTGAATCAGAAACATCTGCGGCGAATTTGACTGAAAGAGCCCCAAAACAATTCTAAAATAGGACTGACGCACGCAGGCTCTGAGACACACACTAGCACACACGCACACACTGGCTGGCTACACTGCGCCATTGTCAGTGTGGGTCTATTTGTGGGCTGTTTTTTTAGCTGGCCACAGCTGCGGAAATGAATATCAAATGTGGTTCTGCTTCCATAAATCAAAACCGTTTGCCGTGTTCTGACTTTCTTTCCCCCTGTTTAAAGTCATTTCGCAGGGGCAGTGTTCATTACATTTACACCCCATGGCTTAACTTATTCCTCTGACAGAGTCACACAGGAGTGTTCAGGAGCTGGAGGTTAAGAAGAGGCTGGGGGGGGGGGGTATACATTGTCTTGAATGTAGAGGCGTTAGAATGCGCAAATGGCAAAGGAAGCCTGAAAGCATTGAAAGTGCTGGAAATGAAGGGCATGAAGTGATGATTACAGAAGGAATGACATCTAGTGGAAATAGTTTTTTGGGATTTTTTTTTTGAAAGCATTCTTTGTACTTTTGAGAATGATGAATTGGCCATCTCATTTAAAATGTTGGGGTAATACTGCCTTGTATCATTAATATATCTTATAATTGGACCTGGCTTTGTGGTAAAATAATATTAAGTTAGGTCAGGATAAGGGTAAAGTCCAAGAGTGCGGTAGGGCTGGGGTTAAGATATCAAATTCAAGTTCAAGTTACTTTATTTGTACCCAAAGGTAGATTTTGTTTGCAGTAGAGTCCTCATACACACATATGTGTGTGTATGTAAGTTTTTATTATCCAATTTGAAGAATTCCTGTTAAGACTGGGTCACACTAGCAATGAAAGCATTTCAAGTTGTTGTGGCAAAACTAAAGTCACTCCCATTGAATTGCAGCAATCGTGAATTTGCCAGCGGGACAAACTAAATTCCTGCTCATTGTTCGCGTCTAGTTCAAGTTTCTTGAACTTTGACACACGAGCAATAGCAAGCCAGTGTTGGCGGTGCTGACCTCTGAAAGAACGGGGAGCCAGAGAGTCCAAAATTAAATGACTTATTGTCGTCATTAGACCTGATGCACCACCCACTTTTATTTCCTATTTTTGAATCGAAACTGCCAAACAAAAGCAGAATGATTTTACAGACAGTTATAAAATCAGAATTAATGATACAATTACATCTTTTGATTAAACTGTTTGGAGTTATTCTCTTAGACAGCTTTTTTTTGCCCCCCTTTTCAACTTTATTGGATGAAATGCACAATCCTGAGAACAAAATGCCAGAGAAGAGTGAATGACTATAAGTACTGAGACATTTTAAAGAAGCTTGAAAGCTCTTGTGACTGAACACCACTATATAATAATGTAGCACAGCAAATATGTTGTGAGAATGCGCAGCGATGAATGTTGCTGTGCCACTTTCTGGTGTTACTGTGCCTTTTAGGCAATCATTGCATTGTGTGTGTGTGTGTGTGTGTGTGTGTGTGTGTGTGTGTGTGTGTGTGTGTGTGTGTGTGTGTGTGTGTGTGTGTGTGTGTGTGTGTGTGTGTGTGTGTGTGTGTTTCCAGGTGAAGGAGGAGGGTAAATCACTGAAAGCGCCGGAGGTCCTGGACTCGGCTTTACTTCTGCTTTTCAGGGATTAGAGGGGATCCAGTGCTGTCCAAACCTTATCCTAACCTACCGCCCGGGCCAAACCAACACACACACTCCAGATCAAGCTGTGGGACAATAGAACCGGCCTTCTGTTGGTTTAGCAGGTCTGGATGCTTGCTAAAGGGGGATTGGGGAGGCCTGCTCTGATGTCCAAAGGCCAGAGAGGGTGAGGGAGGGAGGAGGGAGTGAAGCATTGCCAAAGGGGAATGTGTGTGTGATGGTGTGTACATGTGGATGTTCAAGGAGGGCAGGATGGAAAGGGGTCACATAAGGCCGTGGATGTGAGTGTGTATGTTTGGGACAGTGGAATGTGAGGGAGCAGAGGGGGTACATGCAGCAAAGGGACATCCCATTAATACCAGACCTAATCTCCACCCTGGGCACTGAAAATACACACACACACGCACACGCACACATACACACAGGACACTGATGGACAGACAGAGATCCAGACAGAAGGAAGGGGGGAGGGAGGTGAAGCTCATCCAAACAGAAATGGAAAGGAAGAGGAAATGCTTTCATTCCATTTGATATAACCAATACCACACAGTCAGAAATTTCAGGGAAAAGATCTGAGAGAAGTATCAGCATAACTTTTACTTTATGTGAGTTTAACCACTTTTACAGCTTTACTACACGTCATATTGATTCTATGCCTTTTTGCAAATCAGATATCATCTAAATCTCATGATTGTTCTCATTAGGTCGCCTGCAGATTGCTTGGATTTATTGTGTTAAACAAATAACTATACAATAAGCTTATGGTTTCCTTATTTAATCAGCTGTCACACTACTTTGGTACAGTGTTTTTTAGACCCAAGTTTCTTTGTCACTTTTAAATGCACTTCTTTTCAGACCAAGGCCAAAATAAGAGTGATAAAGTGCTTGAAAGGTTTGTTCATATGTCTAACATTTGTGTTGAGTTACTATGGCTTAACAAATTTTAAAAGAAGGCTTACTTCCCATCAGCTATTTCCCAAAGTCAGACTCGTGTGGATGGTCAAATAAATTCCAGATTGCACCTTTAAACCCTATTCAGTGAAAATGACTGCTTCACCCGCACTGTGCTGTCAGGCTTCATAAATTTCCCCTGAAAGCATGTTCTTTGCATGCGGCCTAATGTGTTTAAGCCCCGAGTCTGGGCAACATGTGCAAGCAAGTGCTTACTTGTACTGTAGGGCCTACCCATGCACTCACACACACACACACATACACACACACACACAATGAGCCCCCCCCCCCAGCCCAGCTTTGCCTTATTAATATGGGCAGATTTACAGCTGATGTTGAGCCATAATTAGAGGTTTCACCAGGAGTGATAATGCAGCAGTGTCAGCCCTATGCTCTGTAATTAAACAGGAACTTGTGTGTGTGTCTGTGTGTCTGTGTGTGTGTGTGTGTGTGTGTGTGTGTGTGTGTGTGTGTGTGTGTGTGTGTGTGTGTGTGTGTGTGTGTGTGTGTGTGTGTGTGTGTGTGTGTGTGTGTGTGTGTGTATATATACAGTGGGAAATGGCACAGCTCCTGTGAAGTGAAGCTCCATAGAAGTGTTTGCTGTGGCTCCAGCTCCTCTAAGCCGAGAATGGCAACAATAACAACCCCCTCGGTACTGGAAGGAGTGATGTCAGCCTCTCCCCTCCCTTCACACACACACACACACACACTCTCACACACACACACACACACACACACATACAACAACAACTGACACACCCTCAATCGCTCAAATCAGACACTGGCGCAGCAAACTAGCCTACCTTAGCCATTCCTTACAAAACACACACATGCAGTTTCCTTCGCTTTACTCTCCTTCCTTGCACCCTCCGCTGAATAGCCACATTCATAGCCATCTGCAGCGAAACATTAAACTCTATTAATAAAACAGCAAGGGCCTGCTGAGTGACACCTGCCTGGCCCTGCCAATGTACACGTAAACCCGCTCCAGCAACAAGTGTTATCATAGTCAGCCTCTAGGGAAGGTGTCATAAAAATACGTTACTGTTAAAAAAAATATTGGAAAAATCAAGATCCTGTAGGGTAATTTGTGTGTTGCTGTGGGGGGCGCACCGCAGGATGGAAGAACAGTATCTACAGCCAGGTGTGTGTGCATGGACTGCAGGTTATAAACACCAAGCGTCAAGTGCTGGAGGTGATAGCCAGCCTGTAGACACTGTGGGACAGAGAAGAATGGTGCTACATAGAGAGCCAATGGAATAAACCGGTATGGAGCACAGAGTGAAGATGAAAATGGGTAGGACATATTGGTTTAGAGAAAGACCAGGGCCATGAGGAGTGACGATAGGGGTTTTTATTTACCCTCTGACCTTTTCTTTAGCACCAAAATCAATCCAAAATGTAAAGTTCACAAAAAAAGGTCTCTGGTTTGGTTTCAAATAATGCCTGTGTCTCAAATAATAACACAAATCAATAAAGGCTGCCAATAAAGGCCTCAGGATTTGTAATTTCAGCAGTTTATTAAATGTAGTTTTCCTTCAAGTTGCAATAATGAACAGGTATTTGTCAAAGGCAAAGACGAGTACATGTAGAAATGACCCTGGAATGTTGCTGGCTGTTTTTATAACCTTTTCCCTGGTTAATGAAGTAAATTACAGTAATGTTGAATTTGCAGTGACAGCAAGTGCAACGGTAAAACTAGCACCGAAAATATTGGCATAGATGGAGGTCAGAGGTCAGGTGGCGAGGTGGAGTCAGAAGACTTTTCAGCCAAGTTCACATACATTTTCCAAGTTTTTGGACCGACCTGATGTGAAATGTTCACACACTAGACTGCACTCCGTGCCGTCCATCAGCCCTCGGCTCTCGTTGAAATACACGGGATATTGTTGAGCTTTTCACGACAGATCACAGAGTCTGGCGTATCACGCAGCCTGAGCAGCGCTATATACAGCACCTGTAAGTCCACTTGCCTCCCTGCCTGTAACAGGCAAACACAGGGGGCAGCAGGGTTTTCCCAGGCTTGGCCAAGGTGAATATAAAGGCCGCTCTGTTCGCTCTCTGCCTCCATCTCCTGCTCCATCTCTTTGAACTGGGCGGTCATGTCAGCAGCTCCCAGCCCCCAGCCACCACACCGCCCTTCATGTGCCCACGGGGAGCGATAGGCTGGGCGCCGACAGATCCACACAACACCCGGGACTAATGCGCACGCGCACACACACACACACACACACACACACACACACACACACACACACACAAACACACAAACACACACACACACTTGGTTGTGCCCTGTCTGCCTACATGAGACACTTATAGAGCCATGTGCAGAACCCATAAGACAGAGAGAAGGGGGAGGAATATGGGGGCCATTGCCTGTATTTTTGAATCACGCATTTATTAAGTTACACACAGGCTTTGAGCCAATGAACTCCTTAAAACATCAACATCAAATATCCCATCGCTACAACATCCCTGTGCCCAAATGTTCCATAAACCTGGCTCAAAATGAGAAACTTCATTATTACGCTTTGATTTGTAACACACAAACATACATAATCATCGGAGAAAAAAACTGATTATGCATTCAGTCATATAAACACGGGTTAAAATGTGCTTAGACACGCCAATGACTTTGCCTAGGCAAACAGTAACAGACAAGCAAATACACAAATTCTCTCACACACAAACACAAAATAAATACACAAGCACACTAATCAGGCGTCTTGTCCTCCTCTTCCGGCCGCAGTGACGTTAAGCTGGCCCGAGCAGGTAGAGTACACAATCACGCTGGCGGGGGATCAGACGGTCGGCTTCCTCTATCGAAGGTCATCGTTCTGTTAATTATACCATCCGTATCTGACTCACGCTGTGATTGTTACGGAGTGAGCAATGCGGACACAATGGACGCATTATAAATCATTGAGTCCATATTAAGCATTTGGCGGATTGATGAAACACACCTGGCTCATGCCAAAATGAAGATTGCAGTGTTTGTCGTGGCAACAAAGCAGCAAATACACATAGTCATGGTGACCGGAGGGAAGCGCGCGCGCGTGTGTGTGTGTGTGTGTGTTTATGTCAAGGTCTGTTGTTGCAGAAGCAGATGTTTTAAAGAAATTTAGAAATGTTAAGCGTTTATCTGCACATGCAAACTATTCATGGGAAAAGACCAGTCAACAAGAGTCAGAGAGACAACTGTGCAAGCTAGATAAATACACATTGGTGCTAACGACGAATAAAAGCTCTCCTCTCTCTTTCTGTGATGAGTTCAGGTCGGTCCAGCCAAGAATGCTGCTTGGCTCAGCCTCTCAGGAAGGACCCTTTTAGGGATCCTGGCCCTCCATCAGGTCACACACTCTTCCTCTTCCAGAGGGCTCTGAGCACACATAAATCAAACACTCCCAGCGCTCCCCCCATTATTTGTGACATCTATCTGGATGGGCAGGCGCGCAGTAGAGGATGTGGTCGTTCACTAGGCCCCGCCAGGCCAGAAGAGAGGGGTGGAGGCTGGAATACAAACTAAATCTCTGGCTGGGGTGATAATACTCCCCATGCTGTTTTGCTTTATGCTTGACAAATGAAACCTTCAGCTTGGGAAAATATAGGAAGTTGCAAAAAGTGAAGGAGTTTCAAGTCCAACGTTCATGCTACTCTGCAATAGTTTGCTGTAAAGTTTTAAGTATAAGTTTCCTGGATATAAAACAAGGGAATGAGCCCATTCATGAACCCCCCTCCACCCCCCACCCCCCACCCCCCCATCCCCCTCCCTCCAACTTTTTTTTGTATTAGGCAAACTATATAACACTCAAACAAACACTGATTCATACAACATGTTGCGAACCAAGAGTCGGTAAATGAAGAGTGAAGTACTGCAAATCCTTTAAAACCACTGTAATTTCCAGGAAGACTGTGTGTGTGTGTGTGTGTGTGTGTGTGTGTGTGTGTGTGTGTGTGTGTGTGTGTGTGTGTGTGTGTGTGTGTGTGTGTGTGTTTGTTTGTGTGATTGGAGCTGGCAAAGGAGCCAGGCTGTTGGAGGGATGTTTAATTAGGTTAAGGAGGTGCAGCAGGGAAGACAGCCAACTTGCCTTACACACCCTTGTCCTCAACACATACACACACTCACACTTGTACACACTCTTCTTAAGTGCATTTGGCTCCTCGGGCCCAGCACAGGTTTTAGGACACGTAAAACTTGGAAAACTGTTCTAGCTGCCACCTGCTGCTGTACTCACTACTATCCATTCCTCCTGAGAGAGAATGTGCAGCACACACGACATTAAACAGCAACCTTTCTTTTACTGTTTAGTGTCTGTAGAGCTTGACAAAGCAAACCAATATGGAAAAGACTGTTGTTACCCTTAGAACGTACATAGTGTTTCAGCATATATTGTCAGATTGCTCTTATAATATTCTTCTGCATAATAATATAGACACACACAAACCTGGGAATGTCTCCTCTCATTTCATAGGTAAAAGCCTTGCTTCGTTGAACTTTGGCAATAGTTGTAGACTTGGGGTAGTAAAGCCGTTTTTAGCACTGTGCCACAAGACACGGCCTTCCTTCAGACAACAGTTTTGGCAGTAAGAATGGCAGCCAATGATGGAGTCCTGGACTCGGACTCAAGTACGACTCGAGTCTCTATTCTCTGGACTCGAGTCCAACTCAAGACTCTATTCTCTGGACTCGTGACTTGACTTGGACATGCGGACTGATGACTTGTACTTATAAAATAAAATCGAACTTGAGCATTCATTAAAAAGGACTCCGTTTCTGACTAAATAGGTAATAAAATATTTGATGTAAGATGATACACTTTTCCTGTTTCGGGCTCCAAGACCGGCCGGGAAGCAGCTGGGCATGGCAGATCTGCCCCCCTTGTCGTCTCCACCTCGTGAAGCCAGCCTCCATTTTATTCAACAGGAGTAGATTGCTTTGGCCCGTTCCAGGTCAAGCGAGGTCAGGGTACAGAAAAAAAGATGGGGAATAGTTTTTAAGTGTATGACCACCAGGTGCATCCACCTTGATGTGCTGCCCAACATGGATACCGACTCGTTCCTTATGTCACTCAGAAGGTTTGTGGCTAGACGGGGAACTCCCTTCGAGCTTCTCTCTGACTGTGGGACCAAATTCCGCAGAGGGGAGCACGAGCTCAAAGCAAGTTTTAGGCCATGTGCGAAGAGCTGCAGACCAAGTTGGCTAAGCACCAGATCCATTTCCAGTTCAACCCACCAAATGCACCTCACTTTGGTGGAGCCTGGGAGCGGGAGGTCAGATCCATTAAGGCCGCACTCTACGTTACTCCGGGAGCACAGACAGTGACAGAAGAAGTCTTGCAGACAGTTCTGATTGAGGTAGAGGGAATCCTCAACTCCAAGCCACTGGGCTATGTGTCGACAGATGTAGCCGATGTGGATCCCGTAACCCTCAACTACCTCCTCATGGGAGCGGACTGACACTTCGCTTCCTCAAGCGGTGTACCCTGAGTCTAAGATTCTCAGTCAGAGAAGATGGCCACACAGTCAGGTGTTAGCTAACCAGTTCTGGACCCATTTCATACGGAACTACTCACCTTTGTTGCAGTCAAGGCAGAAATGGGTGAAGGACACGGAGAACCTCACTGGTGATGGTAATCGACCAAAGGTTACCTCGTGCGCTGTGGCCCGTGGTACGAGTCACGAAGACCATTAGGAGTGTCGAGGGTGAAGTGAGGACTGCTGAGGTGCAGGTGGACGACCTACACCAGACCAGTGGCCAAGCTCATTGAGTTGCCGGCCAGCCCAGAGAATGCCTCGACGACAGCTCCTGTGGAGCTGCTGTTGAGCCTTTCCAGGAGATAATTCACACCGTGAATTATGGGGCGGCTGTGCAAAAAAAAAAAAAGGCTCAAGTGACGTGAGTGTAATAAAGGGGGGGGGGGTTGGTTGTATGGCGCGAATAAAGTAAAATATAAAATTGCGCATAAAAAAGGGACGACAACGCCACCTAGGTTTTGCTTGAGGCCTAGGACCTAAAAACTAAGGTAAAAGATTAAAAACACGTTCTTTGTGCCAGGGGAGAGCAGTAAATCAGTGTATTTTAAAACAATGAGTAAAAACAATTTGAGGAATAACACATTTATTTTAAAAGGATAAAACAAAAATTCCTCCTTAAAAAAAGATTTAAAAAACAAAAAACACAACCACTAAAAATAAAGTTAAAACAGTCCAAAGGAACAGGAGTCTCGGCTTTAAAATGTCCACAGGGCTCAGCCAGGAAGCAGCCTCCTTTTCATCTGTGCCCTTCCTTGGGGCATAACCTGCAACAGAAACTCTGGCCAGTAAAACGTCCTTAGAAACTGCTACCGCTTCTTACACTTCACCACCACCAACACCGGTCTCAAAAGGGACTTACGCGGGAGGGAGAGGTTTTACGCTCTCCCACTTTTTCCGCTAGCTGTCGGTGTTTGTATTTTCTTCGTTGTAGCTTCAAGGCCTGTTCACACGAATTTCGCGCGCGATATTCGCCGACGTTTAACGCCTCGTGACTAAACAAAGGGTGCCAATGTCCGACGCACCAACCGACGCGAAAAACGCCATGCATAAAAGCGTCATTTTTTTTTAAAAACGCCTCGGGTTCGTTTTTTTTGGTTTGACGCGCCGCATCAAAAACTATCCGACCAATGAGATTGGCGCTTTTGCTCACGTGTCTGGAGCTTCTGAAGTTACAGTAAACACAACTTGGGGGCGCTCAAAAACAAAACGTTCTTGCCGAGCACACATACGTAACGGCGAATAAGACGAGGAAGATGCAAGGCAAGATGAATGTAGAGCTGCTGGTCTCGTTGGTGTCGGAACATAACGCACTTTATGACAAACGCGACAGCGACTACAAAAATCTTGACAAAAGAGAACTGCTATGGAGTGGTATTGCAGAGCAAATGGGCCTTGATGGTGAGTTTCATTTCAATTAATTGTCTTTCATTTTTATTCCCTAGTTTGTAAATATTTTGTTAAAAAATAAATAAAAAAAGAGCGTGTAGAGAAAATCTCTAAAAGACGTGATCGTTTGATTTCTGAGGAGGAAGGAGAGGCTGGGGGTCGAATTGAAAGTTAAGCAAAAGGTTTAATAAAACAACACGATGAAAACGACATGAGAAAAACAAATGATACACTGCAGCTGACAGCGGACTGAAATGACATGCCTCCTCTTCAGGAATTTCATCAATCAGCCCTGAGACATTCTCAGGTTCGGAATTATATTCCTTTGGAATTGTGGGCGTTTCCCTGAATGGAAACTGTCCCAGGTTAAAGACACACCTCTGATTTCAGGTTTACTCCAGGTAACAGCAAAGGTCGTTTAACATGGTAGTGCCGATTCTGTTCAAGTTTACAGAGTTTGCATTTCCTTTGTTCTAATGAAGTCTGGCCCCGCAGGGAGTGGCTCCCCAAAAGTTGTTTAAACAATAAGTCTTCTAGAGCATCTACATTCATGCTAAATAACAGCCATGACCTAATTAATTCTTTAGAAACTTGAGTAGGTGTGAACCAGACCAATGCTGATTAGGCTTAATCAGTATTGAAACATTCCTTCACTCAGTCACACAACAGTTTACATTTTTTACCTAAAAGTATATTGTACTAAAACATAAGCATGGTTTTAACTTTTTTTTATCTTCAACACATGTACATAGGCTTGTAACTTTTTCCCACAAACGTTTGACAATCGCCATCGTTTTTGTGCTGTAGTGGAGGAGGTAAAACAGAAATGGAAAAGCCTGCGAGAGACAAGAAAAAGCGGCATCTAATGTCAGGGAATGAATTTGCATGTCCACTCAGCTCATCGTCAGCGAAAATCGCTTGGGTGTGAACACAAAAAACGCGCGCTGATATTCGTCCCGGTGTGCACGGGCTTTCAGGGCTCCTCTTTTTCCGTGTCTCTTCGTCCGATCTCCTGGCTGCTTCTCCGCCTGTTCCGTACGCTCTGTCGTGCTTTCAGCGTCTTCCCTGGTGTGCTCTCCTCCATCTTCTATGTGTCTCTTCTCATACTCTCAGGCCTCCCTCATGTTCTCCATGGCCTCCTCCTTCTCCCATGTGCCTGTGGCCTTCTCCTTCTCCCACGTGCTTCTTTCCTGTTGCTGTTCTGCTCTTTAAAAACCAATCAACCCCTTCTGGCTCTCAGGTGCAAGTCCTTAGCCCGATTACCACTGTTCACTGGCGGAAGTCAACATTAAAAACACCACACATTTCAGAATAAAAGCATGCAATAAATAAAATAAACTTCCACCCCGTGACATGAGCATGGACAGAGCATGTACAGCGAGTGTTCGCTCAGGCCACGCCCCCTTTTCCAACATGTTGCAACATGCCCCGGCTCAGTTGAGTTTCAGTTTATAAGTTAAGTTTCAGTTGGTGTTCGTGTGCATCAGTGACCACAAGTAAGTTATAACTATATCATCTACGGTAGATAAGTTCATATTCACAATTTGTTATCGAGTGAGCAAGTAAGTAAGTGACAGCCTTTATTGTAGCCGTTGTATGTGTAGCTTGTATGGCATTCTTATTGTAGTTTACGGTTTCAGGACATCTTTGTGTGCTCATATTATGCTTTTTGGCTTTTCCCCTTTTCTTTATTGTGTTATATATCTTTTTTGTGTTTTTGGTTTACAAAGTGAAAAAGCCCAAAGTCCACCCCAAAGGGATTTACCATCTCCAACAGACTGCTCTAAGCCACCATGTCTTCCAAGCTTCTTGTTTATTGTTAACTGTTAACTCACTTTATATCGTATTTGGGATCTCTTTTTTCTCTCTCGCTTCTTCCTCACAGCCACACGTACGTTTCTCAGTCGGACACCGCCACCGCTCGCTCTTCTTGCTTGACAACACACTCACCGACGTCACTCACTTAACGCTGCATTCTCGCTCTTCCTTTCACTTCTCTCGTAACAAAGGAATTGATACTGATATGTGCAACTGTATAGTGCATGATCCGCGGGCTCCCTACTACATGTTCACATTTGGAAAATGCAGAGAGATGCGCCCCGGATCGTGAAGTTAGCCTACACAGATTTTACATCCAATGCTGGAAAGCACCACTAAATGTTGTTCAGAAAAAAGTCACTAAATAAACTCCCTTTAATCAGTCATTTAATAGTCATTTCTGTTTAATGTAGACCCTCTTTTATTAGTATATCGGCTCTTTAAAGGTGCCAGAGTGGAGAAATGTAGGCAGTCTTGGAATTCAACACAAACTCAACCTTGATGACTCGACTTGGACTCGAACACTGGGGACTCGAGACTCGACTCAGACTCGAACTCAGGTGATGGTGACTCGACTCGGACTCTTCTTTGGTGACTCGGACTTGGACTCGGACTCGAACACTGGGGACTCGAGACTCGACTCGGACTCGACAGTTGGTGGCCATTCTGTTTTGTGCAAACGCACATTCCAGGTAAATTACCTTAAAGGTCCCATGACATGGTGCTCTTTGGATGCTCTTAGTGGTCCCCTAATACTGTATCTGAAGTCTCTTTCCCGAAATTCAGCCTTGGTGCAGAATTACAGCCTCTAGATCCAGTCCCACAATGAGCTTTCCTTAGAATGTGCCATTTCTGTGTCTGTAGCTATTGAGGAGGAGAGAGGGGGGGGCAAGGTGAAGGGTGGGGCTGTGGCCTTGACCAACTGCCAATTTGCTCATTTGAAAGCCATGATGTCTCTCTCATGGGTGGGCCAAATTCTCTGGGCGGGCAAAGCAGAGAAAGGGGAGGTAACCTTGCTCCTTATGACCTCATAAGGAGAAGATTCCAGATCAGCCCATCTGAGCTTTCATTTTCTCAAAGGCAGAGCAGGATACCCAGGGCTCGGTTTACACCTATCACCATTTCTAGCCACTGGGGGACCATAGGCAGGCTGGGGGAACGCATATTAATGTTAAAAAACCTCATAAGTGAAATTTTCATGCCATGGGACCTTTAATAGCAAAGTTGTACTGTTTTTTTGTGGGGTTAAGATTATTTCTTGGGCATTCTAGGCCTCCATCTACACAGGACAGCTGAATACACGAAAGGGGAGAGAGAGGTGGAATGACATAGACCAAAGGGCAGCAGGGCGGAGCCGAACCCGCGGCCTCTGCGTCGAGGAGCAAACTTCCACACATGGGCGCCCGCCCCACCAGGTGAGCCACCCAGGTGCCCAAAGTTGTACTGTTTGCCTCACAATCATTCCAGCGAAGGATAAAATCCATGTCACTTGGATAACTTTCCAGTGTTCGAAAAAAGCTGTCTCATAACATCATAAACGGCTGTGTAGACGTCTGTTGTCAGTTTAAGCATTACATATCATGGATATGTTGTTTTAACTGTACTTCCTGGAGCATATTTCTCTTCTCCCACACCAATAAAGGCTGTTCCCTTATAGTGCAGTTTTTGCTCAGAGCCCTCGCCAACTACTGTTTCTCTAACCTTTACACTACAAATACGCAGCATAAAGTGAAGCATCTTGTATGAACCACAGCCATCTGGGCAGAGGTAGAGCTACAGTATATCCCCGTCTCATCCACTGCATCAGAGCTATTCCAGGAAGGTTCCCAAAAAAAAGGCTGTGTGCTGCTCTTTATCTGAGGTGGGGAAGTTAACCAGACAGAGTATTTGATAAATCAACCCGTTGGTCTTCATCCTTAAAGCCTTCTCTCTTGCAATCTGGAACATACGAAGTTGACTAACCTGTAGTGCTGCTGAGCGTCTTTCAATTTCCTCCCATTCGCATTGATTTGCTTTCCACATTCGTCTGTGTGTGTGTGTGTGTGTGTGTGTGTGGACAGCCTGTAAAGGCCGTTTCACGGTTGTGCACAAACTCCACGCCGTATAGCTACACTTGCATCCTAGATGATGATGATGATGATGATGAAGTGTGAGAGATCTTCACAGGTTAAAAAGTGGAGGTTAAAAAAATGTAAATGAGACATGTGGGAATTCTTCACCAGATGCCCCTCAAAATTCCCACTCTTCCCATGAACAAAACATGATCACAAGTCTTTCTCAAAACTCTAAAATCTCCCTGGCTGTAGGTTGTATCCAACACACACTCTCTCACACACACACACACACACACACACACACACACACACACACACACACACATCTCCCCCTTTCTGACAAGACACACCTTTGACCTCAAAGTTTGCTGGTGTTTGTCCAGGCAAAATGACATCACTACTTGTTTGCAATGTGACAGCTGCTTCATCAGTGAAGTCGCTCCGGGCTTGAGCGAGCAGTAGAAAGGGGAAGAAAAAAAAAAACTAGAAAAAAAACTAATAATGATAATAATTATACCTTCACACATAATGAGCAGAGCCTACAGGCAGCAATGCATAACAGCTGGGCCTGGGAGCTGTCAGACAGCTAGATAGTGAGTGAACACTCGATGCTAACCAAAGGCAGATGTGAATTATAGCTTGTGACACATGGCTGTGTGGTTTTTGCAACGGGTCAGGGGCGGACTTGAATCTAAAGATCTTAATATACTGTTGCAGGACGCCTTTCAGAACAATGAAATGCTTTGCATTAAAGCTTGGAGTTGTGGCTCAATCTTTCAACAGTCGTTACATTACGATATCTGTGTTTGTGCTACATTTTAAGGGAATTTCAATGCATGTAATGTATACTCTCCCACAAACTTTTTGACATAAAATGCTCTTGTAGGAAGCAATTCATTAAAAAGTTGATCCATTAGTGCATTTATCATTTATCAAATAAAACCTTGTTTTAATCATGAAAGACTACATTGATTAATAGTATTTTGCAGTGGTGGTGTGCCTGTGTCTGTGTGTGCGTGTGCGTGTGCATGTCTGGATAATGAGAGGAGGTGATTAATGCTGCAGGCCAGATTCGTGCAGAGATATGAGAACAGTCCTTGCCTCAACACCTCTAGACTTGCAGTTTACGGTGCCTTTGGGTTCTGTTTATTCTCAGCTCTCTCTTTCGTCACACACATAGATTATTATGTTCTTTCTCATCATCTCACACAATCCCACTCTTCCTTTCCCATTGTCCCATCGCAATTTCTCTCGTTTAATTACACTATCCCTCGTACTCCCGCACACACACACACACCCCAATTACTCCTCTCCATTAGAATGAAATGGGTCAGCGGGCTGTATGTTCGAACACAACCAAAGCTATTGTATAGCTAAAGACAATGATGACCCACTTCACAGACAGACAAAATGTTAGTTACAGTTTTTTTCCAACTGCTTGCACACGTTTTCGAAACTATGTATCCTTTTTTTCAAAACCCGACACACAATTCCCAAAACTGCACACACAAAAATGCAAAATGCCTCACATCTCCTTCAAAACGAAACACTGCATTCAAAATGCCATAAACACATGTCAAAATGAAGCATTTGCATCAAATGGCAAACACTGTTATGTTATTCATAATAGTACATTTTTGGATATAATATGTACACACTGTTGTTCTAAATCTAAAGCTCTTTTGTCTTTCATAGGCTTATATATCTACATTTACAATGTTCTAGAGGGAAATGAATCTGCTGAGAGGGGTTGAAATGTGCACTGTAAACAAGAATGTAATGTTACAGTAAAACAGAAAATATTGATTGGGCAAAACATTACGTTTGTAAGAGTAGCACAGCGTCGTATACGTAGCATATATAACATATGTAAACCAAAGGTATCATTTTTAGAATAAAGAATGTGTGTGTGTGTGTGTGTGTGTGTGTGTGTGTGTGTGTGTGTGTGTGTGTGTGTGTGTGTGTGTGTGTGTGTGTGGGTGTGTGTGTGTGTGTGTGTGTGTGTGTGTGCATGTGTGTGTGTGTGTGTGTGTGTGTGTGTGTGTGTGTGTGTGTGTGTGTGTGTGTGTGTGTGTGTGTGTGTGCGTTGGTAAATAAGTGTAGCATTTTCATTGGTTGTGTTTGGAAAAGGAAGCAAGTCACTTCCTGTTAGATGTTTGTGTCTTAGGTAGAGAATTGTGTGTAGTGTTTAGAAAAAAACGTGTTTTATGCTTTTGAAAACTGAGTGAAAGGCTGAGAAATAGCTTATGGTTTTGGAGATTTATTGTGTAGTTGTGCACTTTGAGTGAGAGGTTTCAAAAATGGTGTGACATAGATTTTGTGTATAAGCAGTTGGAGAAAAAAAAACTGTAATATGAACCTTACTGTATTACCAATACTAAACCAAGTTTAGCCCACAGTTGAATCCATGCATTCACTTAAACATACACTGTGTGTTGAGAGACACCATGCTACACTGGTATAATGTTGAGAGACAGTATGCTCTGAGCTAACACCTTTGCACACACCACATTCACAGAGTAGACAGCACGATTATATTTTAGAACATGCTATGTTGATTGAGAACAGACACCGTGATAAAACGTTAGCGCACACACTATGTTGAGATGCAGTAGGTCCATTGTTTATGCTAAAATGTTAGCATTTTCTATGTCACAGTATGAAATAGGCCACAGTAGGCGAAACGCTAACACTTTTGTTTAAACCATGCTGAGTGATAGTTTTCATTTAAAATTACTTTTCTTATCTCTTTTTCTTCATTGTTTCCTTTATTACATACAGTAAAATGCTGCATGTCAATGGATGCTGTCTCGATAACTGATTGAAGTGCATACTTTACACACCATTTTACTTGGTCTGCACTTTCACTTTAATTCTGACATACCCAAAAACAGTACATCTTGTGAGCACGCTGGGAGCCAAGTGAGGGGAGAGAAATCAGCGATGGGAGTAGGGGGAGGAACGACAACATTGAAAGCAAAATTGAAAAACTCCTCCAACTGTTTGAACAAACAAGTATGGCACGGTGATAAAAAAAAAAGTGTGTTTACATGAGATGAGACACAGTGTCCATTTCCCCATCCCACGTAAACTATACTCCTAACTAATAGAGTACTCTTTGTACACACACACACACACACACACACACACACACACACACACACACACACACACACACACACACAAAAACACACACAGAAGCAATTTTTCATCTTTCCATGTTGCCCTTTGAAAAAAAAAAGCTGGGGGGATTTGAATGGTATTATGTATGCATGAATGGAAATATGGAAAGATATGATTTGATGCAGTCCTCAATTCAACATACGCTCCCACACACGGACACACACACACGCACACATTTTTTTTTAGCAAAATGGTGATCTCATGCACATTGCAGCTGGCCTCAAGTGATCATTATGGAGCAAGTTAAAGTCTCCAACCAGACCATGTTTTCTACATTAGCCCTGTTCTTGAGCTTGTGACAGTGACATGCATCTTACTCATCCACCTTGGGACTGTGTGTGTGTGTGTGTGTGTGTGTGTTGTGTGTGTGTGTGTGTGTGTGTGTGTGTGTGTGTGTGTGTGTGTGTGTGTGTGTGTGTGTGTGTGTTGTGTTGAATTGAGGACTGCATCAAATCATATCTTTCCATCTTTCCATTCATGCATACATAATACCATTCAAATCCCCACAACAGTTTTTTTCAAAGGGCAGCATGGAAAGATGAAAAATTGCTTCTGCAACTTATATATATATATATATATATATATATATATATATATATATATATATATATATATATATATATATATATATATATGTATATATGTATGCAGGAGCACCCAGATGACACATTCCAAAGGGCACATTTTCATTAACATGCCTAAAAGAAATCATTCAGACATTCATATGTGGAGGTCTTGCAGCAGTTCCCACTGTATTATCTATAAAGTGGGCTTGTGTAAAATGTAACTGCATGTGTAAGAGATGAGAACACACACACACACACACACACACACACACAGAATACATAAAGTGCAGAAGTGGGAAGAGCAAAGCCAGACCAACTGTTTTCATTCAAACAGCAGAGTCAGCCAGTCATATTCAAGCAGTCACATCTGCGTCAGAAAAAAGAAAAAAAAAGACCAGCACATCCAAACAGTGGGCAACAACGACCCCTAGTGGTAGGACACGTCAAGTCACTAATTTATTGAACATTATTACTGTAACACCTTCTGTCACCCTGACTCATGATCTGATCACTATCATGAGATTTATAATTGTTTTTGCATTCCTCTCATGAGGTATAAACCATGTTATATTAGATGCATTTGAGCATGCTATGGGTTTGAAGCCAGAAAAATGCCTGCATGGAATGACTGAATTTTGTCTATATCAAATTTACAATGCAAATATACAAATATCTTGACTTAAATATCTATGAATTGAAGAATTATTTTCTTCAAAGATTATTTTATAGGAATGCTGTGAATTCTGATATCCTTATTTGTGAATTGATATCAAATCACACATCATACATTCATTGATAGCCCAACATTTCATATCCATGTTTAACTGTTTGTAAATGATATGATGTAAATATAGAGTCAGCATGCTGGAAGTACACACGTGACGTGACTTTTCACAACACTTTCAAAGATTGGATCTTTGCAGAGATTGAGATACACTGCCCCTGTTTTCTGTAAAGCTGAAATACTAAATACCTCTTAAGATTTTGTACTGTTAAGAATACTATGAGTCATATCATACATGCCATACCTACTATAGATTTTGTTTTTTTTCAGATGTGTCACAAAATATTAATATAAATTAGGTATTAGGCCTATGTCTTTTTTTTGGTGGGTTTTCAGATATGAAAATAATGACAAGTAATATATTCCATTGCCTCCCAAAATATATAAAATGTCTTTCTTTAATTTATATTTATATTGACTTGCAGTTTATTAGTAAGAGTGCCTTTGTGCTTTATATTTCTAGCTGCATCTGTACTTATTGTGGTTGAGTTCATTTGGTCACAATGACACACACAACATTTCCGTTGTGAGTATAATTTCTAGTAATTGTAATATATAATGAAGTAGATTCGCCTAAAACATTCGGTACCAGTACACTAAAAGACTGCTCCAGGTGAGGCTCGAACTCACAACCTCGGCATTGCTCTACAATGTACTGTCATATAAGTACCGCGCGCTAACCGATTGCGCCACTGGAGCTCACTGTATCCACCTTGTAGTTGGGTTTATAAACGTGCAGTAAGAAAAACAAAAATATATACATTTTTTTATTTAGTTTACTTTTTTTAACGCTGTTGCACCACTTCCACACAAACGTCTATGTTTTCGTTAATGTCGACATACAAAAAGGCAATAGCAGATTCAATGATAGTTAAATTATTGCTGTTTGTTACACGAAGCGCGAAATAAATCGTGTCAGCAGGGTCACAGAGCAGAAGAAATGCTAATAATAATAATACGAGAGGTGCCATAATAGAACAACATTTCAATTCATTGCGAAATAATGTAGCAGTAGTTTCATGTTACTCTAGCGTCATTCAGCACTACTCTCCGCTGACCGTGTGACGACCGTGACGACATACCTCCTAGGATGGCGAGGGAATGTCCCGCCCTACTCTGCCTCTGATTGGCTAGTACTCGTTGCCTTCATTGGTTGGATTAGTTAGGTCAGAGACGGTTTAGAACCAGAGGATCTTTGATAATTCTTAGCAGCATACAAATAAATAAAATAGGCCTATTTAAAATAACATAAAATAATAACAAACAATAACAATACAAATAAATGTTGATAAATTAAAATAAATGATCAAATTAACTCAAATTAAATAGGAGGGAGGAGCTTTAATCAATACATATAATTCAAGTCAATCAACAAGTCTCAAGGCACTTCTTTTCTCCCATCTTTTTTAAAGACAGATACTTTAAGTCATTTTTTAAAGCAACAAAGTTTGTAGTATCCTTAAAAAAAACATTTGTGGATTTAAAATGGTCATAATAAAAACATTATTGCGCAAATATTCAACTTTGTTTTGCATAAAAATACCAAACTTTGCCATGTGATACTCAAAAACAGGTATTACATGCTCATGGATTCTGTCCCAGAAAAGCTTCACAAAATTACAACTATACAAACGATGTTCTTGAGATTCAATTCATCTACATGACAAAATGTACATTCGTTGCGATCAAAATAACTTCCTTCATTTTTGACAACAAAGGAAAAGACAGATAATTCTAACTTAGATTGCTTCTAGCTTTGAAAACCTATTAAAGTTATAGTAACCAATAAACATAGAATCAGATGTATACTATGTTACGCAAATCCGCCTTCGCTCCACTAGGTGTGTGTGTGTGTGTGTGTGTGTGTGTGTGTGTGTGTGTGTGTGTGTGTGTGTGTGTGTGTGTGTGTGTGTGTGTGTGTTGTGCTGGCTGCTCTTTGTGTTGCAGGATTCGGGTCAAGGCAGAGGGTCGTCTTGAACTTCGTGAGCCACACCCTCGCCTGGTGTGGTTGGACGTAAACGCTCATCACCTTTCCAAAGAGTGTTTGCTCTTCCCTCACCGCAGCTGTCATTTTGATTTTGCTTGGTAGGCCTACAGACGTTTCCACACACCTATAACATGAGTACTGACATACATGTTTCTGTTTTTTAGTGTGGTTCCTGTAAATAAATGCCTATTTTACGCTAATACCTCGTCTGGTGTCCTATCTTTAATGCAGTGTATGAGCCAGATTGTACATGGATTATAAAGCTTGGCCTGCAAGAGAAGCACAATGATGTCATGCTCGTAGCCACTGCAACACACAAGGAAACACAGACAGACCTTAATATTTTCAAAGTAAAACACTATTCAATTAGTATTTGTAGTGTGATGTGCCATCCTCTTCTAAACAGAAGGCAAACGGTGTTGATAGCCTTGCACTGTCAGACCTATCTCCACAGCGCTGGAGTATGGTCTGGCTACACTGCCTATCTATTCTGGGATGTGGGGAAAAACACTCTGGTTTATTTGTGGAAGAATTTCCTCCAAGGTGATGATAAAGTATCTATAAATTCAGTCTGATTATCAGTCTTAACACAACTTGGATTGCAAATTACTGTTTGTAATTGTACCTACAGTATTAAAGCCAAGTGTCTTTGCAAACATAATACAATTATTCAATTAGCAAGGATTGGCATCATCTTTCCTTTCATGGTTTATCAAATAAGGCCCACAAATCAGTTGTTTTGTAGTCACATTAGACATCAGCAATCCAGTTAAAAGTATATGGGAAGGGCACATTTGAGGAGAGATTGAATATAATAAAACTGTCAACAACTAAATAATGACACTAAATCGCATTGCAATTAGGAGAGCATTTATCATTATATTTTAAAGAGCTATGTATTGTTTTCCTTTGACAAATATTTAATTTAACATTACTGTTTTCCCTGCATTATCCTAAATACTTCTGACAATAGCATCAGTAGACAATTTATATAGAAAGAAATAGATGCAACGCAACAATTTAACAAACACACAACATTTTATTGCTTATATTGACATTGATATCCATACCATACAGTTTGAATATAAATATTGAACATTTGAACAAACTCCACTGGTCACTTTATATTCTGATGTTATGGAAGTAGTAACAAAGCTCCCTCTAAAAATGCAGTGACTGCCAATACTTGCAAACACAGAACTGTCCCTATCAGGACACTTCCCTACTGACACGGTACAATGGCGGACTTAAATGCACTACTCTGAGAGGTATCACAAGTAACAGTCGTTATTGTTCTCACAACAAAATGCAGGCAGAAGTACAAAAACGGCAGGCAAAAACTCGTAGTTGATAACCAAGGCAAAAGGTCTAGAAACACTGGAAAACAAACACTAGGGAAAAACGCTGGAGAGAGTGACATAAGTTCAACTACAATCTGTCACTGGGAAGTGGGACTGGCGAGTATTTATGAACGGAGACTGGGGAAGCTGAAAACAAACAGGTGAAACACATTAGGGGCGGGGACGGTAATCAAATAGGCGGGAAAGCAAACAACGGGAGGAAGACAAGTGACCTGGGATAAGGACAACTGATGATTTCAAAATAAAACAGGTAATGCAAATAAACACACAACACACAATAAAAGCAGGAACATGACACCTGCAGCATTTCTGTCATCAATCTAAAATATAAATACACATAACTGCAGTTTAAATATTTAAGCCGTGCCTGGGGTTTCCCTAGGTTCGTGGAAGACTTAGGTGCACGTATCTGGCGGAGGACTTGGGGCCCTCCCTCAAGAAAATGTAACATTATTCAATAAAATAAATGCATTTCCACATCATTTTGGACAAATATAATTATCATATCTGTGTCTAAATCATTGGAAAAGCTAGAGGAGATAATAAAAAATTTAATAAAATAAAAACACTAAAAAATCTTAAAGACAAAACTTTCTAGAGAAGTCCTCTGGGGATCAACTACAATCCGAGGAAAGTCATTTAAATGCTCACATTGAATTTACATTTGTTCGGCTTAGGTGGTGTCCAAAACGGCTTGGGTGTTGCACCGCCTTATAATGGTAGGGATGTCTGGGCCTCCATTTTGTTTCTGGGTTACCTACAGAGTGGTTCAGCATCCTAACCCTAACCATCAAGACTCTTCAACAATGGCGGTTGAACCTATGACCTAGTTCTGGAGTAGTTTATCCATTATAAATTGACGTGGTATTTTATCATTTTTGTTAATGGTTGTTGGCTGATCTGACATTCTTATTCACAAAGCTTCGGTGTCTGAGGGCATCACGAAAGCTGGAACTAGAGAAAGAGTAGATGACAGGGTCCAAAGCACTGTTGAGGTAGGTGAAGCCAACGCACATCTCAAAGAGCTTGGTGATCAGCATGTAAGATGTTTTGTCCATGGGGTGGAAATACTTGATGTACACCCCACCCAAGCCTGTGAGGATACTTGGCATAAAGCAGATGGTGAACACCAAACTAATCACCCATACTGCCCGTATGGCCCTCCGTACTCTCTTCTGCCTGTCCATCCGCCTTTGGTGCAGGTGGAAGGCAATCTGGCCTGAGCAGAATAGCAACAAGAACCAGGGCAGGATAACCTCTGCGGTGAAGGCCACGTAGTATACCTTTATCGACAAAGGGATTATTTTGTAGGAGTGGAAGCTACGACACAGGGAGACTTTGCCATCGGTGTGGAGAAGGTCGTTGGCCACCAGGGGAATCCGTAGGGCGATCACAACAGTCCACATCAGGCCTGCGAGCCAACCCACCTGAGTCAAAGTCAAATGGCTGATGTAGTGATGCGGATGGACCACCATAAAGTAGCGATTCAGTGCCACAGCTGTCATGAATGCAATACTGGCAGAGCGATTGACAGCCAGCATGAAGAGGTTGATGCGACACCAGACCGATCCAAACACCCAGTCTCCCCGGAGGTAGTTGTTGATGCGGAAGGGCACGCTGATGAGAAGCAGAAAGTCAGCTAGAACCAGGTTAAAGAGGAAGAGAGTGTGTGGTTTCCAACATTTTATGCGGAAACAGAAAATCCACAAGGCTACTGTGTTTGCTGGCAGGCCCACAATCATCTCAATGATCATGACAATAGACAGGCTCAAAGATGAGTAATTCATGTTAGTTTCATTTATTGCCACGGTGGTATTGTGCAGCAAATCCATTTTGGGTATGAATGCAGTGTGATCTCTCTGGTTGTTCCCACGGCTCCTTATTTTCAGCAGATCTTACGTTCTTGAAATTTCCAAAGAGGAGAGAAGGAGAGAGAAAAGCGATTTAGACCTTAATATTTCATGGATCAAATAGTTACAGCAAAGGTTTGACCGTATGGAAAATACATGCAGCTGAGTGTTGCAGCACTTATTCTCAAAGATCTGATCTACTGTGGCTTGGATTGTACCTCATTTGTACGTTGCTTTGGACAAAAGCATCTGTCCAAATGAGTATATATGTAAATGTCAATACATGTGCTTTCTTGTCAAGAGTTAGATAAGAATACTGATACCGCTCTCACCACCTAGTCATGTATTTACATGTAAGTATGTGCAATACAAAATACAGAAAAAGTTAAAAATGTCAGCACTCACCAGTTGAAAAGTGAAATCCTTGGCTCCCTCTAAAAAACCTCAACAACCTCTTTTTCAGAAGTCAGAGTTGTCTTGTCGGCGCATTCAGCAGATGAAGACAATAAAATGTTCAGCTCTCAGGCTTAAGTAGTGATCTAGTGAGACAAGATCACTATCTCCGTTTAAAAGCTGGTTTCCTCTGCGGGCTTGTCATGGCATGATGGTTCCAGGAAAAATAAATTGCAAGCTCACATCTGGCACGTAAGTGTAACTGTATATTGTTACACATTCTTGTCCAACGTTTGTCAGGGAATGTTACGTTGATAAATTAGAATTCGTGATTTAAAAAACAGAGGACTACAGCGAGAGGACTACCCATTTTGTCTCACTAGATCACTACTTAAGCCTGAGAGCTGTACATGTTATTGTCTTCATCTGCTGAATGCGCCGACAAGACAACTCTGACTTCTGAATAAGAGGTTGTTGAGGTTTTTTAGAGGGAGCCAAGGATTTCACTATTCAAAATGAAAATTTTAACTTCTTAGCTTGTGGGGCAGGCTGGTGCAGGCTGGTGCAGGTTGGTGCAGGTTGGTGCAGGTTGGTGCAGTTTGTTTTTGTTGACGTTTGCAGAGGTGGGTAGAGCAGCCAAAAATTGTACTCAAGTAAAAGCACTGTTACTTCAGAATAATATGACTCAAGTAAAAGTAAAAAGTAGCCATCCAAATAATTACTTGAGTAAGAGTAAAAAAGTACTCGGTGAAAAAACTACTCAAGTACTGAGTAACTGTTGAGTAACGTCTGATTTATTTTTTAACATAAGCATTCAATCAGACGGACAAAAATACTAAATAATCATCTTTTGGCAAATTATAGTTCATCCAATCAATAAAATAAATAAAAATTAAATAATTACAAAATAGCTTACATTAAAATAATCCAGGTAAATTCAAGTACTTAAAAAATAAAATACATAAAATAATAATACATAAAAATAAATAAGCACAAGTAACACAAATTTCCAAACCTACTTTATTTTACCAGGCTCTGCAGGCAGAACTAGAACAAGATAATGGAGCTGCTGTTTGGCACTTTTACTAAAGGTAAACATGCTTTCATTATGAGGCCAGAGGCCTGGACTACGAAGCAAGATTTGGGGTTAACAGCTAACTTCAGGTTCAACCCAGGGTTTTCTTTATCACGAAGGTGGATCACTTGATACCGGGTTCAATCGCCGTGGTAACTCATGCTGGACGCCTAACCAGTCAGGAGCAGGTTATGTTGGAGATCAGAGATCAACCGGTGTAAAAGCACCGCCTACTGACCAATCAATAGGCCTACTCGATTGATAACGGCATCACCGTTCTTATAGAAGATCAGGCGGAGCTCGGTGACGAGAGAGAGAGAAAAAAAAGAGAGAGAGAAAAGAGACGGGGAAAAGTGCGCTCATAAAAGTTAAAACATTTAGCAGACCCAACGCCGTAAACATTCCCTGATGGATATATTTATGAAATATATAGATTTGAATGGGAGGGAATTACATATCGGCTATTTCTCTGCTTCTTGAGCCAATGCGCACAGTGGTTTGAATTATGTTTTTTATATTTTTTATTTGCTCTCACGATCGCTTCCACTGGCAGGATTGCAACTGAAATAATAGGCTAATTACGGCAGTTTATGGAAAGCACAAGTGTAATTATGGTCAGATCTTGGTCCTGACTGATGGGGAAGTGATATTGATAAGCGTTGATTTACGCATCAGCGTCGCCTATTTTTTGTTGCCAGCTGACGAGACTGCACAACTACGTTTGATTTGAGTCACGTACGTGGTAGAGCCTTTGGCGGAAGTCTCTCTCTCTCTCTCTCTCTCTCTCTCTCTCTCTCTCTCTCTCTCTCAAAATAAAACATTAAAATGAGGCGTTCGCGGGGGAATACAAACAATGACGCGTAGAATACCAAAGAGGTAAAAAGAAAAGTAACGAGCTCATTGTAGCCCAATGTAGCGGAGTAAGAGTACAGTTTCTTCTTCACAAATCTACTCAAGTAAAAGTAAAAAGTATAGTGATTTAAAACTACTCCTAGAAGTATAATTTTTTCAAAAACTTACTCAAGTAAATGTAACGGAGTAAATGTAACTCGTTACTACCCACCTCTGGCCGTTTGTGGAGCCTGGGCTGTCTACAGAGACCGCGTTTTTTTACAGTGTGTTCAGAGGACAGGCAGCTAGCGCATAGTGAGGAGATGTTTGCTGTATGCGACGAAAAATGTTGTAGCCTAAAAAATGCGTCACATCACTTAGAGCACCTTTAAATTCAATCTAATTTAGGTCGGTTAAATTTACCATACCTGACCGACTCAACATTGATGATAAGCGCCTTGAAAAGAGCAACTAGTGGAGGCTCTCTGTGCTCCCTGAGAATGAGAATGCTAATTTCCCTAACCAAATTTTCTTTGGTGACAATTCACTATGCAACAATGTAACACACATTCACACACGCACACAAAGTCAGCCCAGGTAACCACTGTGTGAAGAGTCCAACCTTTGTCAGCTCGATAACTTTATGGTCATTGACTCTCATACAGCGGCGCAGTCACCCTTCACAGACCCAAAGGTGTGTTTGCTAGAATCACTGGACTCTGATCTGAGGGTCCGCCATTCATCCAACTGTTTTATTAGAGTACACACAAAGCAAACACACAGGACCCAGCAGAGGCACCATGTCAGGACTGACATCTGCTCCCAGGGACACTTTATGGTTACACTGTACGCTCTGCATCCATATTTATAAATGTGTTTATGTGTGTGTGTGTGTGTGTGTGTGTGTGTGTGTGTTGACAGCTTTTAGTCTTGCTGTTAGTGCTAAGTAAGTCAATTCTAGTTAGTCATTTTTATGATGGCAGATAAATGACTAATAATCTTTACAAGGTATAAATGTCTTTACTGCCTGTTCAACTGTTTAACTGCCTAAATAACCATAATGAACAGACAAGAGAGGCTAAAAAAGTGTTTAAAATTTCATTGACATTTTATTGAAATTTCCAGTACATGCAGACTTTGCAATCTGAACATATCACTCACTAATATGAAGTGTGTGTTATTTATAACTCCAAAAATAACCTTGAGAACCTTTTGAATAAGTTTAGTCTGGAATTTGTTTTATTTTAATGCCAGGAAATATGAAATCTTTCACAAGACAAACAAATATAACATCAAAGGTAAATCTGAAATATGATACACAAATATGAATCTGGTGGAAATTATATTTTAATCATATTTAAATATGACCTTGCAAATGTCCAAAATATGCAAAATTGCTGGAAGGTTGGGAACCAAAATTGGAAAGAAAAAATACAGAAAATGTTGATGCACTGTAAATGTTAAGATAAAAAAGTGTTTTACAGCCGGTTTTGTCATCTATTAATATGCGTATTGCCTGGGCAGCTTCCCAGACACACCCAGCTTCTGCGTTTCACTGATAACTCCAAGTCTGCCCTACTTAAACACACATCAACACATTTGCGCACGTACTGTATGCTTGAATGAAACTATTCACATAGCTACAGTCTCACACTGTGAGATCAATACTTTTATTGGTACTACATACACATTACATTTGTTCCTCAGGAAGTCCAGGTTTGCTTCCTAGGTCTCTCCCTTGGTTCGCGACCTCAGCCGGTGACAGTGACATCCCTGATAACATAGAGCCGCTTAATGTTTAGCCCAAGATCCACACATACACACACACAAACACACACACACACACACACACACACAAACACACACACATACAGAGACCGGCAAAGGGAAGCAGAGGGATTACAAAAGCACAGTAACCCATATGCTGCCCAGTGATGGAGGCGAGAAAGCTAAATGCGAGGAGAACACAAGGTAGTAATGACCAAGGTGAGAAATATTTCTGTTTGTTGTGTATTTTTTGTTAGTAATTGTGCAAGGCAACACTTTGAGGCATTGCATTTATTGTCACTGCATCCTAATCTCAGTTAAAGTCAGCCAAGTGATGTGTTGGACTCTTGTAATGCTATTGTGAGACCATCGTTGACTTTGTTTTGAGGAGGAATAATTTAATGACATGGGCGGTCACCAAGTTGATTTTGTAATGGCTTCGGTGTAGTGCAGAGTGAAAACCTGTTGAAGATTTCCCAAGGTTTTAACTTGCTAAACTGGGCTATTAGCCTGTTAATCCACATTAGAGCTGTCCTGTGGCGGAGGACCCAAACAGGACTGTATACGCACTGCAGGTTTTGTAATGTGGCAAAGAAAATCCAGAAAAAAGATGAGTTCCTCCAAGAAAACATACTACCGCTTTAATGATATATTATATACACATTAATTGTAATAACATTATAATATCATTTTTGCATTATTTTTTAAATGAAGATCACGGTAAAAACAAATGCTGCAACAGATGATAGATTCCCAGGAAACACTGGGTGTCTCCATAAAGAGATTGGTTTATTCTACCCATTGAAAAGCAATTGAAATAAAAATGTAAGATGAATTGTTTAGACTGGGGAATTTTACGATTAACAGTGTCAATGACACAACTCTCAGTAAGCAAAATAGCAGAAACAACACGCCCTTAATCCAATAGTTGTAACTTTCCTCAATATTGCAATTGTTGCAGTAATGAATTTACAGTAAGACTTTACTTGAAGGTATCTACATAAGAGTGACGTGACACTGTCATGATGACAAATGAACCCTAACCATAACTTGTCATGACAAAAACCGAATGACACTTACTAAAAGAAGCGTTATGTCATAAACGTCTATGACTTGTTTATAATGTTTATGACAGTGTCACGTCACTCTTATGTAGATACCTTCAAGTAAAGTGTAACCAATTTTAGGGCCTTTTTGTGGCCTTTATTTAAAAGGATAGCTGAATACAGGAGAGAGAGGGTGAATGACATGCAGCGAAGGGCCGGGGGTCGGACTCAAACCCGGGCCGCTGCGGTAAGGACTGAGCCTTTGTAAATGGGGCGCATGCTCGACCAGGTGAGCTACCAGGGAGCCCCGAACATGTCATTTTTTGCCAAATTTTGTATATCTTCTAAACAAAAATCTCCAAATAGGTCAAAACACATACTGTAATTGCAGTTCCTTTGTGACAGGGACTGGTGTTGAAGATGGAGCCACAGCAGCATCACATGGGCGCGTCTCAAGTCGTCCCCTCTCTGCTGCAGCTCGTCTCTATGTGTACGCACTGCATGGCTGCCTCTGTGAGGTGGCCTTCACTGCTGTGTGGGACTGGTGCGGCACCCAGGACAGGAGGCTGGCAGGTCACAGCAGCCTGTGGGCGCTGCCTATGTACGCCATCGCTATCTATCTCCTAGAGATCCTGAGTGCCCGGCTGCTGTCTCAGCATCTCCCACTGCCAGTGCGTCTGACGGCCTACACCGTGTTCATCTACCTATGGGAGTTCAGCTGGGGGACGGGGCTGAGGCTGCTGGGGGCCTGTCCCTGGGACTACTCTGGTTATAGGTACAACCTGGGGGGACTGGTGACTCTGGAGTATGCACTGCCCTGGACTGTGGCAGCATTTATAGCTGAGCAACATGTGATCAGGAACACTCTGAGGATAAGACTGGCATAGCTGAACTGATATCAATCTGGAAAACTGGGCTTCCAAAAGCAACTACAAAGCATTTATGGACATTGTTTTTAAGAACAACACCACACTATTGTGAGTTTTTGACATTTTGATGTTAAAATGTTGGTGCATGTGCATCTCACTGAGCCATGTCATTAAATCTGACAACCTTTTCAGTTAAATCTGTCAGTGTTTTTTTTCCCCTCACAGACTGAAAGGCCTATTGTATGTTAGCAAAACTGTTTTGGTAGCCTCATAACTGACTGTGTGACATCTTTTAAAAAAAATAGTGTGGCAATTTGGGGGGAAAAGTTAATTAGCTTTTTTACTAAAAGTTAGATATGAAGATATGGACACCACTCTCAGATCTGTGTGTTAAAAATGAAGCAGCCAGGAGACCGTTAGCTTAGCTTAGCACATAGACTAGATAAAGCGCTAGCTTGGACAAAAACCAAAGTGTAAAAACAGAAAGTTGGGGTTTTACAGGGTTTTTGTGCTAGACTATTACGTAGCTAAGCATAATGACTTCCTGGAGTATCCGCTTGTTGCCTGTCACTGCGCCCCCTGCTAATCCCCAAGAAATTATTCCAGCACATAACTCCCCGTAAAACCACAAATTGTAATTTTAACGTTTCTATTTGTGAATAAATGTAACAAATTAGATACATGGGTTAGTTAGTGTGTTTAATGGAATATTGTTTTAACTTTGGACCAAGCCAGGTTAGCTGTTTCCCCCTGCTTTCAGTCTTTATGCTAATCTAAGCTAATCACCTCCTGAGTCCAACAATTTTCTTAAAGGGCCAGGTCAACCCAAAATCAAAAATACATATTTTTCCTTATACCTGTAGTGCTATTTATCAATCTAGATTGTTTTAGTGTTGAGATGTCAACCTTGGAGCTGTCTGCCTTCTCTTCAATATAATGAAACCAGATGGCACTCTGGCTTCTGGTGCTCAAAGCTCCACTGAAATACATTTGAAAAACTCAACAGCCATGTCTCTTGCCATACATCATGACCTGGTTACTCAAGATAACCCACAGACCTGGTTGTGAGCACTTTCATGTAAGAACTATCTTCTTTCTACTAGAGATGGCCCGATACCACTTTTTTGCTTCCCGATACCGATTCCGATACCTGAACTTGTGTATCGGCCGATACCGAGTACCGATCCGATACCAGTGTGTCATATATTTTATTATGTTTTAACAGCTGTATCCCTGTATGGATGTGATATTATTTCTATCAGGTTAAACTCTTTGTGAAACATGAACAAACACAAACAATGAATGCCGTAGAACTTTCTTTTATTCTCCAGTTTGACAGTCAGTTATAACGGAAAAGAACATAAATAAACTACTTTAATGTAGATTTTCTTTAGGGCTTTATTACGTGGTATCGGATCGGTGCATAAACTCCAGTACTTCCCGATACCGATACCAGCGTTTTAGGCAGTATCGGCGCCGATACCGATACTGGTATCGGTATCGGAACATCTCTACTTTCTACCGAACTACACCTGCCAACGGTATCACCGCGCAGCTCAGATTTGTATCGTCTAGTCTCTGAACGTATAAATAAATGTTCAAAATCAGTGTCCTAAAAGTGTAAAGAAAGTGAAATACAAACTGTAGGCCAGAGTTACAGTTAATAGCACACATTTAAATAGTATTAACTTAAAAAATAAAGTCATATCTGTGAGTAAACAAGCAGTTCTCCATTGAGCAGTCGCTGAAATACAAAAAATACAAATTGGAATCTGTGCTGTGTTCAGTGTGGTTAGTCCTGTCTGAGTGAGCTAATTTAAATAGTTGATTAAATCATGAAACTACTCTAACACAAAATCACTTATCATTCCTATATTATTGTTGCACTTTTGCATGCAACATTACCTACTCTGTAAGGGCAGCTGCAGTACATAGTAAAAGTAAAAAGAAAAAGTATGCGATTGGGAACTCAGTCCATGTTTCATTTTAGAAGGCGGTGAACAGGTGAAGAGGGCTATCAGCTGCGACTTATGGCTACGATCCTGAAAAATCACTGGAATTGTACCTCATATAATTTCATGTGACAAATAAAATTGATTTAATGACTGCAGAATGAATAGCTTTTTTACCTCCCAGTTTGTAGTCAGTTTAATGCACTGATAAATACAGTTTATAGTCACAAAAACTGATTATGCTGTCCATGATCATATAAATAGCAAACATTGATATGTGATCCATGTGTTTTTGCAGTTTTCTTTATTTTTCTACAACAAGCCTTATGTTTAGTCAATAGAGCTGAACCCATTACTGGAAGACAGTTTTATATTTCAGTGGAAAAATACATCCAAGCACATCGAACAGACAAATCTGCTCGAAGAGCATGCCCAGTCAGTTCTGGGTTTCTTTGGAAAAATATTACATGGTGAGAGTAAATAAGAACCTGGCAATCTGAACTTGGCATGCAATGCATGAATATCATTTAACAACATGGTGATTGTTCATAAAACTTGTTGAAACTTGTGTCCTTTAGCCAATAGGGTTCTTACACTAGGAATTTCAATGCAGTGTGGAATTGTTAACATTCCAGAGAGTGATTTTCTTCTCTACTGTTTTACTTCCATAGAAAATCTACGTAACCTATCAGTTCATGAGGCAATCGAACTGAGATTTGACACAGTTCCTGTGTAAAATGGAGGGAATGAACACCTACCCACTGCAGTAGAGGACAAAAAACACAGAGAAATGTAGTAATTGGGAAAATGTGTGATTAGATAAATAATCACAGATGTATTTATTGGATTTCTCTCATGAGTAAAGATACATTTACATGCAATGGTATGGTATATAACTATGACAAAGTGCAATTTACAGTTTCAATTTCAATAGCTTAAGGTGTTTATTAGTACTGTAATCGGTCAATGTTCACTTTCATTAACAGCAGCAGCAGAAGTGAGTGTTTTCATTTACTTACTGTATGTAATTTCCTTACATTGAGTTCTCCTCCCTACGTATACAAAATACTATATATATTTAATGTGTGTGTGTGTGTGTGTGTGACTTGGCACGTGATGGTCAGGGTCTCTTCCGCTCAGGGTTTTGGACCACAAACAGGGCAACAGTCCCCTCCTCTCTCTGCCACAGGTACCTACAGAAGAAGAAACCAGTTTCATTTTTTGAGGGCAACTAATGCCAAATTACTACAACTACATCTGAATATTCAGGAAGCAGAATTGCAACACTTTGACCTAATAATTTGAACATTGATGGGAAGAGTTTGTTATTTATTGTTAGTATTGACTCACTGGCTGTGTTCAGGAATGAGTAAACTGTCTCCTGCAGAAAGAGTGAACTCCTGCTCGTTCATAGTAACTCTTGAGGATCCCTCCTGAGAGATGAGAAAAGAAGATGATAAGAAAACGGCTGACAAACTGAGAGTTTAGTTATTACCAACCTCTGGGTCGGAACGATGAAGCCAGTGCGGAAGTGTCAAAAACTCTAAAAGAGGGTCAATCCCTATAGATTTTATAGATGTTAAAATGCTCAATTTTACAGCAGAAATAAACATGTTTACAGCCTGGTACTAAAAAATGTTTGGTCTCTATAGCTAAGTACCCCCTTTATGACAATTATAGTCAAGCTTAAAGTTCTGCGTAATTAAGGACGTGGTCACTTTGAGTGACAGGTGGGCTGCCGTCACAGGAGGCGAGCATTGACTGTAGGATTCATTCAGCCCGCCTCAGCTTCATCCACGCTCAACCTCTTTGCCCATTTTTGGATTAGCCAACATCAGGCACTGCCAAGACGGCAACGGCCTCTTCAGAAACCTATAGGGGTTAGGTAGCCTAGGAATCTAGACGCACCGTAGCGGCAGCAAATGTAATTTGCAGCCAGGGTCAGTCTAGCAACACTCTGTTGGCTTGCGAGCTGGAAAAACCAAACTCTGGCCGGGCCAATCACATTGTGTATAGAGTCGGTGGGCGGGCTTATGGCTGCTGCTGCTGGCGAACAGAATCGCCTTTGGCCACGACTCTGGAGACTTGGAGTTAAGCTTTTCTTTGAGAAAACAACAAAGAACGGCACTGAAGTTATTCTTAAAAAAGGGAGAGGTGTTCGGAGTTTTGCCGACCGGATAAGGCAACGGTTTAATCTATCAACTAGCTTCGCTACCTTCTTCGTTGCTCTGCCTGGTTGTAGCGCTATCCTATTGCGTGCAGAGGGAATTTGAATAGACAACCATTATCCCGCCCTTTGGATTGTGTAAGAAATAAAAATAATCAGTCAAGCTGGCTGTGCTGTATGAGGATACAAATTATAGTTGAATAGTATTGTGTGTTTAGTGGGAGAAAAGGATACTGTTGTCAGAAAGCAGCACCGTATGATGGTGGTCAGAAAGCAACAAGAGTGCAGCAACGAAGTTAATATCAGTTTGATATCAGTTTGACCATGAAAGTAAGTTACTTCTCAATCTGTGACGGACAACAGTGGCGCATTGTTCTTTCTGACCATCAGCAGCTAAAGTCTGCCTAACAGCTGATGAAGAGGGCGTGTGCCAAAAGACTGGGACCAGTCTGTGCACCAACCAGTCTAAACCACGGTACTCCTCCAACTTTTAATAAACAAATCAAAATGCTCTTAGAGACTGATATATGAATTCACGTCTAAGCCAGGAAATTCAGTCTGATGAGAGAAGCCTGTGTGCCTGCTCAACTCGGACCCGTGTACACGTTTATGCTCTTATGATTTTACTTAAATAAATACTTAAACTTTTAAGTCCTCTCTTTGTCTGCTTAGTGGATTTGTCAGGCTATACTTCCTTATGTTAAACAGTATATGGTTATTACACAGAGGGACAGACATGGATATATCATACTGAGGGACAGCAGCATTTAAACAGCACTGAGAAACTGGTTGGACATATGAAGTGACAGAAAAGATTTAGTGAACATACCAGTTGCCAAATCCACACATCACTTTGCCGCACTGTTGTCTCTGTCCTCCCAGGTCCAAACACCATTGCCTGTCATGGTCATAAGATAGAACATTATTACATCGCTTCCATATCACCATCATCATCTATAGCACATCACATCGGCTCCGGTTGTCTCAATGCCAACTCTGTGGTTTGTTAATTTATAATCAAATCCACTTATTTTCAATTATAATGCAATACTGAACATCCAAGCTTAGTCAGAGAGCATGTTTGACATGTTTCCAGCTCACTTTTAGGTCATGGTTTTAAAATTGACATTAGGCTACACAAGTTTCCATTAGAGCTGGGTCCTGTTTGAAATCGTTCACTATACTGCCAATATGATACCTGATTGTTGCTACTGAAGGTGCAGTAGGTAAGACTTATAAAACTAACTTTCTGTCATATTTGCTGAAACTGATCCAATGTTCAAGTAGAACTACATGAAGCAGGTCATTTAAAAAAAAAAAAATCTGGCTCCTCTGACACCACCTACAGCCTGTAGTGCGATTTGCAAGAATCCACAGCTCCCTGTTCAGATGCACCAATCATGGCCAGGGGGTGGTGTCTAACTGCGTGTCAATCACTGCTCATGCACACGCATTCATTCTCCCTTGTGGGGGGAGGGGCTTAGGAGACTGTTTGGGGATTCAGCGGAAAGTGGGGAGGGACTGAGAAGTTGTCAGTGTTCAATTTTTTTGGCTAAGTCCTGGATCTTCGCAATCCTACCTACAGCACCTTTAAGAAATAAATCTTTTTTTTCATTATTTAACAAAAAAAAGCCTAAGTATTAGTGAAAGTAAAAGTAGTGAACATCTAAACAAATGTTCCATACTGTAATTTTACTATAGCGTATTTTGGTATATTCTGTACCCACAATCTCTATCTATTACATGTCTGTCCATCCTGAAAAGGGGCTCCTCCTCTGTTGCTCTACTGTATCTGATGTTTCTTCCTTGTTAAAAAGGGAGTTTTTCCTTATCCAAATCGAGGGTTTAAGGATAGTGGGTGTCCTATGTTGTACAGATTGCTAAACCCCTTGAGGCAAATTTTATGAGTTTGGGCTACATAAATAAAACTGCCTTGACTTGACTTAACCAAAAGTAGCTGTACAAGAATAGTAGTAGTAGTATTAGTAATAATAGTAATTTTAGAGTAGTCTAAAAAAGTCAATCTGATCAAATAATAAGTGAATGAGATTACAAATGTGAGCTGAACAAGAGGCTGAAAGTGTAGAACATTTACGAAAGCACATCTGGTATGATGATCCATAGTACCTCTGTCTCAAACTGAGCTCCGAACATGTCGATGGGCCTGCCGCTGGCCAGGGACGGCCTCTGTTTGTCCAGCCAGTCTTTAAAGGAGAAGGGTTGCATCACGTTCAGGGTGTTCATCTGGAACGGAGGTTCTCTGAAGACTTCATCTGTTCATCCAAAGATGAAGAAGACCATGATGTCACCAGTTAAACATTTACAGGGATTAGATATTAGATTAGACCCAAGATATTTTAACAGGAATCACATGAAAGTTCAGAACAACTCACTTGGATCAGGCCTTCCTGTTTTGCCCTGCTTTGATGCCATGAACCTGCAAGTAAAAAAACAAACAATCAACCAACAACAACAAACTGTATTAAAACAAATCTGTATAGACTTTTTGTAAGTAGAAAGCAATGTCGATGGGAACATGTCTCTTACTCTTTGATTATTGGCACCAGCTGGGTTCCAAGATCGTGACAGTAAAACCATTTCTCGAATAGGGTGTCAGTGGTGTTGTCCACGTAGTACCTGAAGGCACCAAAATGTTGTTGTTAATGCTGCTCTTACATATATGTCTGTTTTGTTACTTTCTCTCAGAATTGTATGGGGTTTTTGGACACAGTGTACTTCTGGAATACATAGGAAGTCTTTGTATTGCACGTAATAGTTTAGCATATAGTTTTTCTCCACTGATTTGATGCGTTTGTGCCAACTGTGTTCTAATACTAAAAATGCACTGATCCCTTTAAATGTATTATTTCTGGTTCTTTTCACAAAGTTTCTTTACTTTTTTTTTTTTACACAAATAGCACATAGAAAATGTACTTAGTCTCTTCTGCTTTTACTTCAAACGTGTTCCCAATAAAGAGAACTGAATGTTAGCAAACAAATCTAAGAAGATCCATTGTCTTTCTCCCTCAAAAAAGCAATAAAAAAAATATTTGGTAGATTTGATTTTCAAATGTGTGTAACACTACTGAATGACTGCAGGTTTGAACTAATGATTTGATGCACTGCGTTGAAAAAGATGGTCGCTTTTCTTTGTTCTGCCTTGAGTGAGGAGTTATTTTTTTCTTACAGATTTTTCTTTTTAGACACATGTATGTGATTTTGAAGATTAGTATTAAGAAGAGTTTTGAGAATACAAAACCTTTTGGAGCATGTGGTTGCTGTTTTGCCAATGGAAACACAGTTTGGGTGTTTGTGTGACTTACACTCTCAGAACTGCTCTTTGGTTTCAAACTATGCATCAGAAAAATCGAGAAAAACTGTAATTGTAATTTGGTTCATTTCTCAGGTTTGTTTTTTTTCTTCCTGTATCCCCTGCTAATAGAGAGAAGAAGAGAAGGAGATCCAGTAGGTAACCTCAGGCAGTCAGTCTCAGTCAGCAGCCGTCTCCTCTCCACCACCAGTCCCACAGTGTTGGCCTGTCTCTGGGGGGAGTGGGGGATCCGAGCTGGCAGCAGGAACATCTACAAATAGAGACGAAATCAATAAATGAGACAAAGTTCACCGCTCACGTTTTAGTTACAAAGGTGCACTGGAACATTGTACATGTGACCAGTCTATATTCAAGAAAATCCTAAACCATTGAACGGAGCAGTGACAGAGTTAATTGTACCGCCTTAAGTTGGACTTTATATATAGTAATAGTGTTATAATTGACTTTCTATGAATATACAACAATGCCAAAGAAGAAAAAACAGTATGTAAAAGCATATTATTTTACCATCTAATTAACCTGTGTATTAACGCCTCCCTCATGAGTGATGTAGCCTATTTCATCTTTTATTATTGCTTGTTACTGCTTTGCATGCAAGAAGATGGCTCGGGTCTGTGTTTCTTGCCGTTGTTTTGATGCTTGCATGGCTTCTTATACTGAATGGGGATACTGTTGATGTGTAACTGTGCTAATGTCTTGCTGTTTCCTGTTGCTCTGGTCTAAAATCATCTGGCCAAAGGCCTACAGTTGAAAATTAGCCAGCTGGCTAACACTGGCACATTTACAGAAATGTTAATTAATGTGTGTTGTCCTTTATAAAATAAAGAATAAGAATATTAGAGCTCACCTCTCCCTCCTTGATGTGCACATCCTTGTGTTTGCCATTTTCTATCAACTTCAGACACATGTCCCCCTTCACCTGGTAGAACAGCTAATGGAATGGAAGAAGAAGAAACATCGCTAGATTAAAGGGGAAGTACAGTGATTTTACTGCACATCACTTCAGGTGATGTCACTTGAGTCAGCGTCGATTGGTTTAAAAAGTTAGGGGGGTGGATGGAAGAAGAAGTAAGCGTAGACCTCTGTACCCCACCCCTCATCTCTACTTGCATTGTGGGTATGTAGGCGCCAGGTTTTGACAAAAAAGAAAAATGACTATGTCCCTGATTACATAACTGTATTATCAGACATTATTAAAGACACATCTAGAGCAGAGATCTTCAACAGGGGTCCGGGACCCCTAGGGCGTCTTCAGAGTTAGTGTAGGGGGGCCGCCAAATGATGTTAAAAATATATATTTTGGAAACTTTCTTATTTCAAAAATTAAGATAAATTGGCCTATTTGTGAAAAAAAAAAGATTTACACATTGAAGATAAGATTACTATAAGCAAGTTAGCCACTTTGGTTGTCATACAGTTAGGCTTAAAGGGTCACTGTGCCTTCCAGATGTATGTTTGCCATTAAAACATGGTGCATAAAAATATCCATTTATTTTCATTTATTCTGCCAGTGCAACTCAATTGTATACAATATATGCTATAGGGGGTCCCTACTCGGTCTCTTTTTCAGCTTAGGGGTCCCTGGCCTAAAACATGTTGAAGACCCCTGATCTAGAGGATAGTGCAGATAATGACCATAACTCAAATAAAATATTACTCAAGTGTCACTGAGGAACAACTTGTTACATATTTCTTGTGCCTGTCACCTGACACCTGGGGGTGAGTCTAGAGGCAGTCAGTATGTGGGGAGATAAAAGTTGGCAGTTAACTGTGCTGTGGAGCAGTTAAATCGAGAAGTGAAGGCTAAAAAAACAGCAGGAATTTAGTGTCATATTGACTCTCAAATAGCTCTCCTACTCCTGATGATGCGCAATTGATGGAAAAAGTTTTGTTTTGTTTTGTTTGCATTCAATAATCTATGGTGGAAGAAAGACATTATGCAGAATAGATCAGTACATGTCTCTCACCTCCTCCCCTTCCTCTATGTGATAATCCTTCCTGGTATTAGGACCTCCAACAAACATGATATTCAACTGGGAAAAATGCCTGAGAGAAAGGAATTAAAGAATCACTACATTTCCTCAGTCAGTGGAAATCTGTTAGTAGGGTTAGGGTCTATGCACCAAAACCGTACACAAAGATATTTTTCCATCTGGGTTTTAATCATGTTAAAACTTGTTTATCATATTAGCCAATATCCAAGTTGCAAAGAGGAACCCACCGTAATTACACACATATGTAAAAATGGGGCTAAAATGAAAGTGAAATTACTCACATGAGCTTGTTGCACACTGGTGGCAAAAACGCATTATTGTTCTCTGCAATCCAGTTTTCCACATTTACAAGAAGAGGTCTGTTGCTCATTTTTCAAACTGATTGGGCTTTGTGCTGCAGTATAAAGTTTCTCTGACCAGTTTGCTGGTCTGACTATAGTTTAAACAATGTGACTAACACTGAAAGTCCAAAATGCAGAAGTGAGGATATAGGCCAATGGGGGAGGAGTTCAGTTTCCTAGCTGAAAGGTTGCTTGTACCGTCATAATAAGTAACACAGTGTTGTCTTGCAGTGACTCTGCAGACCTATTGGAATCCATTGCAACACATGGAAGTCAAGCTGGCAACAGCCACACACACACACTAGGTTTCTCCTGGAAAGCCAATACAAGATGTAACCCAGGGGCATAGGGCTTAACCGGAGCAATCCCTGTGAGATAAGAACATCAGAACTTTAACATTGGGCAATAGAACCAACAGAAAATGGCTCAAAATAGGGATGCATTGGAGGTTTAAAACTATTTTTTTTTTGCACAATATTTTTTACTTAGCCTACCATGAATCGTTTGATGTAAATGAATACAACTCATCAAAGCTCAAACCACATTTTGAAGAGATATTTGGTTATAAAACAATGTTTAGTAAAGAATACACAGATCATTTACAACCAAATGACCTATTTGAGCTGAATTCAATCAAATGTATTTAAAGTGTAAAATCAGCAATAATAAACTATACAAAACCAGCAACATAAGACAATAAAAGGATGGTGTGTTATGGTTGGCTATAAGTAGCGGTGGGTTTTCAATCTAGATTTAAAAATGTCAACTGAGTGAGCTTCTTTAACCAGCATTAGCATTTTTTTAATTCCATAACTTTTCCAGTTTTTTTCAAAACGTATGAACCCTATCTTTAACACGTAGTGGGAGGCCAGTCCACAGATGAGGGGCCCGGTAGGAGAATGCTCTATAACCAACTGATTTTTTGAATGACCTGGAGACCAGCATCAAGGGAGCGACGAGAGTGCAGTGTATGTGTTGCCCTTACATACATTAAATAACCACACGTTACAGTCATAATACACCAAATATGTCCACTGCATTTATTAATTGTTTGCTTTACAAAGGCTGTGCTCCACAAAAAAGTGAAATGGCAGGTTTTGCAGTGTAATTTCACATGCCTGCCCTGCATCATCACGTGTGCAGTGTCATGTCCTTAGGATACACGTTTGCAGAGGTTTAACAAGGACTGTAACCAATTAATGACTATTGACTGTTCACAATGAACTCATCAAGGTTGATGATGAAAACTATTTATTTGAGTTTATTTAACACCAGGTGTAATGATTTAAAATGCCCACTAGACAGCGCTGTTCGCCCTGCCATGGTTATATTTTCAACACTGTTGAGTCAAACATTTGAAAAAAATCTGTTTCCAGGAAAAGTTAAACACTGGAACAACTTTCATAATACCTTGTTTACAGTGCAAGTTGTGCCATTTCATTTCAACACACGACAGACAACTGGCAAACAGTTTTTCAAGTATGCTAACCTATTCACATATACTTTTCTATATATTAATGTCAATTTAAATGTTGGCAATTGCAAGAATATCTGTTATCGATTATCATATCAGTATGAGCTACAACAAACAGATATTTATGGTCTGTTACAATTATTGGCCCAAAAATTAAATACTGGTATACCTCATCATTTATTCATCTAGTTACTTTTTAGTTTATACCTTTATCCTTCCATTTATTTATTTGTTCTGTGAGTAGGTGCTGCAGGGTGGATACATCAGTACAAAGCAACAGTAAACATGTTATTATAAAGCAGGTTGAGGTGCTTTTATAAATACCGTGAAAGTATCAAAATGTTCAATCTACAGAGAAATGTACACAACCCTTATTCAGAGACACAGAGAGCACAGATGCAGAAGATCCGGAAACGCTGACCAATCAGAGCAGACTGGACTTTTTCGGGAGGGGGGCTTGAAGACACAGGGGCTAAAACAGAGTGTTTCAGAGGTATATTCAGACAAACAGTATGAGAAAAATAATATGTTTTTTGGACATTATAGCATGTAAACATGTTCTAGTAGTAACCAAAAATACAACTTCGAACCTGAAAATGAGCATAATAATATGACCTTTAATTCTTAAATGACCACCTGTAACGATGGGCTTATCATTTAGTTGGTTCTCAAAAAGGTTTTGTGCAGTGGGGAAAACTTCTATGGCCTACTTCTACCGTTTTAAATATGCTGTTGCATACAGTAACGTTACATTTAAGTCATCACATCATGCTACCATTATTAGCTGAAATACATTTGGCCGACGTAGCCTCTCACGAAAGTGTTATACTTTAACTTTTATGCTAATTTGTTTCTCTCCATATATACAATTATATTTGTATTGTTATATCCCACTTCAAACCCACCTTGTGTGAGAGGTGTAGGTAACATGTTGCAGCTATAGATATATACCTATATCTAGCCATGTATCTATATCTATGGTTGCAGCTAGCTAGCTAGCTATGCTCGAGTGTGTTCTATTTGTACCATCATGCATCAGAGCAGCAGCAGGCCTCGTGGTCACGTGATTTGTGGCCTGTGAGAGGCGGTGCCTTCTGACGATGTTTCGCCCAGCGTGCTGCGCAGACGTTGTCCCGACAAATGCCGTTACATTTGTAGTTTTGAATAAATAAAAAAGTCCTAAACTATTAAACGCGTGTCAGGTGCTAGGATCCAACCAAGTCCTGTACGTTTTGTAAAGGAATTAGATATGAGTATTCTTTCAGGATTACGCGCTGATACGTTATCTTATAAGAAGTGATTCCGGTTCAGGGGGAAGGTTTGAACTGCTCTCTGCAAAGTGACCATTGTTGTAATCAGGTCGAGGCTGTTATCATTTCCACTTGCTGACTTTCTTAGTTTTTTACGGGATTACAGCGGGAAAAACCGTACAAGCTTTTTAGAGTGACATGAAAGAAATGTCAAGGTAAGCCATGCATGTGGTACATCTTTCATTTATGGACTTTTATGTTCGCGTTTTAGAGAGTCCTAAAGAATAGGCTAAAAGCTAACGTTAGCCAACTGTCACAACAACCAAACAAGGCCTGCAGCCACCATTTGTTGGCTAGCTCGCTTGTTTGTTGTTGGGTATCTATGGTGTAAATATGGCTAACAAAATGAACGGATTTAACTTGTTTTTGTTTGAGAAAATGTCAACCCTTAAATAGGTCCAACCGGAAAGCGAGTCATTAGTTAAACCAATTCTTCCGTAACAGCCAGCTAACGTTTGCTAAATTAGCCAATTTGTTAGCGCTTCCAGCCTGTTTGTAGCCTCACGGCTAACGATCGTTCGCCGCCAGCTATAATAGTGACCTAACGTTAGCTCATTTCAAACAAGTTTCTGTAATTTTAGTTAATTCAGTTTTCAATTTTGATTTGCATACAACTATGGGGATATTAATAGGCTTGTTAGTTGAAAGTACATTGCTCTCGAAGCTTGTAGTGTGTTTACACATGGGTTCGCGGTAGTAATAGAAAGGAGGGGAACATAAACTAGCAAAGCATAACACTACAATAACTAATGACTGATAAATGCCTTCACCTTGACTTGGTAACTTTAATCAAGTCTTTTTTTTTTCTTTTTTTTTTTTTAAGACTGGGTTTGAGAAACCATGACATGAAAAAATATCGTAATAACGTGAAGTGTTGTAGCTGTCATTTCATGTATTGCTCCTTGTTCCCATGTCTGTTCCCTTGCAGCACCATGCCTGGTGGGCAGCAGCCTCAGAAACACTATGGCATCACTTCTGCCATTAGCCTTGCACCCCCACGAGAAATAGACCACCAGTACACCAATAAGCTCTGTGATGCTATGAAACCTTTTGGGGTGTTTGAAGATGAAGAGGAATTGAACCATAGGTAAAGAACATTCAAGTATAATTTTATATTACCATAACACAATTATGGGGCATCTTGACTGCATACACTTAATTGCAGCAATCACAACTACACTTTTAAGGGGTGCACACAAAAACTTGAAAGACTTGTAATATAATGCACTTGCACCACTCAACAAAAATGGAAACTCCAAAGGTAGCATTTATTGTAAGATTGTTCTACTGCATTGCATGTATATATTGCGCGCACACACATACCTATCTATCTATCTATCTATCTATCTATATATAAATAAATAAATAAATAAAAAAATAAAAAAAATGTGCATTGATACTTGAATGCACACCTTAACATCAACTGGATTGTGTGGTTTACTTATATACATTTGTTTCTCACTATTGGTGTAAGGGCTAGATTGTGAATAAAACGCCCACTAAAATTTGTATCTCTTTTTAGACTTGCAGTCCTTGGGAAGTTGAATGACTTCGTTAAGGAATGGATCGCAGAGATCAGTGAATTAAAGGTGGGTTCTGTTGTGTTAAATGCCTTAATATGTAGTGACTATTAAAACAGAGACACAATAAAGCTATTGTTATGCAATAAAGAGAAAAAAAAGTCCTAATTTGATTACACTGTATATGCTTCTCTCCTCTACAGAACCTCCCACCATCAGCTATAAGCTGTGTTGGGGGCAAGATATTTACATTTGGTTCGTACAGACTTGGAGTGCACACAAAAGGTATGTCTAGTCATTGCAGCTACATCATCGCCATCAAATCACTTGGTTATGCCTTGAAGTTGTCTGACAACATTGAACTTTAATGACCACACCTGTACTGTGTGCTTGGCTATATTGACATCAAAAGGAGCAAATGGAGATAGAGGTATCAGAACATTTCTGCGACACAGCACTCAACCCTGTCTGAGCAGGCATATCTTGTTGTTTTTGAAAAGCTCAGTTCACCCTGACCACACTAAAGCACAAGGCTGTTATTGTCAGATTCCTCTGCTTTTGAGTGTTTTGAAAAGACTAGTTCTGGGGTCTGAAAGCTGTGTGAACATTGGCTTACTGTCGACTGAAAGCATTAGTGTGAATGGGGATGAGTACATCCTTGCTTTTAACAACAAACGCAAGTGAGATCAAAAGATTAAAAAAAAAAAAAATCTTAAATACATGCATAACAGTGAAATGCATTGCTCAGTTTTTTTTTTTGTTTACCATTTGTTGTGACATTGTTGTGTGACTCAGTTATGAAGTTATTAAATTTACAATAATTAAATAGATTTTTAGGAAAATCCATCAAACTGCATAGTGTTTTTCCATGAATCTGAGTAAGTAAGGATGATCCAAGCTAATCGGCAAAATTGATAATTGTGCTTGATCAATTTCCAATGCCTTGTTTATAACAACCTGTTGCACTTCTGGTTAAATCAAATGTGATAACTGGCACATTATGTTCTATTAAATCAGTTGAACCTATATCCCATAACCCATATCACAGTTGTGAGCAAGTGGACTGCCGGGAAGATCAAACACATGAACAGGGGCTGAAGTTTCTGTTCACAGTATCTACAGAGACAAGTGTAGGCCAGCACAGTGAACTCAGCTGTTTTGAGTAAAAACAAAAGTCCCTCTCACAGGTGACACCCCCACATTGTTTGCTGTTTAGAAAGCACATTTGAATCTCTGTATTTTGTTCAGGCTGGAGATAAAGAGAGGCTGTCCAAACATTCCTGTCGCAACAGATCACAGAAATTAGGGCTGGGCTATATTGCCAAAATCTTCTTTCCCGATATAGGTCATTTCGTATCTTGATAACGATATATATCACAATATGACATGTTTTCTGGTAACTTAATAAATAGTACATATGACATAACCACATGGTAAAGCCTCGTTTTGTATACTCCTGTGTGAATTAAATACTTTCACATGAAAACGTACTGTGTGTTTTCATTTTATTTAGAACTTTAGTGCCAAATGAACGTGAAGGTGGAGACACACCACAGAGACTGTCAGCACAATTTGGGCCTGTTGGTCACCCTAGTTTTGTGCGGTATGTTATTTCGGCCCGATTCAACGCGGAGCAGTCAGTGAGAGGAATCGCTCTGATTGGCTGTGCACCTTAAGCAAATTAGTGCACAAGAAGAAAAAGTGAGGCAAGCAAGCAAATGACAAAGTCAAAAGGGCACACCGAAAGCTCTTCATCTTGATCTGAGCACTCCAATACACATGGGGCTGTCAAAATTGGCCTTTTGGATTCTTAAAATAAAAAATAAGTACATACTATTCAAATATTTATTTATGCATATTATGTCCATAAGAAGGCAAACATGATACATAACTACTTGTATAGTTTATTTATTTCAACATAAACATGCCTTTTAAAAGATTGCCATACCTATACATTACAAAATAAACTAATGTCCTGTACCATAAAACTTTAATTTTAGAATTAAAGCTTTAGTGCGTAACTTTTTGATATTAATGAACGTCCGTTACATTGAAGCCATTTCCAAATGAGTTGCTACAAAGCTAATTAAGACTATCAGCTCCACACACAACTCTCTCTGGATTTCTCAGTATGGCTACATTCAGGAGATTGAGTCGCCCGGTGACTTTAACGCGCAGAAGCTCGAGTGATAATTACCTCTTCTGAAGAGTCCATGTTTTTTTTGAATCCTCCGTGTCCTCCTTGGCTACTAGCAACTGCATGGGGGCGCGTAAGGCTTGTATCACGTGGACGCGCCGACAGTGTTGTTGTCATTACTTAGAATTCCTCATGGGGGAGAAAGAAACTATGCACTATAGCTTTAAGAAACATAATAAAGGCCATAGACCTCTCTTTCTCTCTCCCTTTGCACCGTGGTTGGTGCTAGACTGAGAACTGAGCCAAGCTAGCTGACTAGCCGGCTGGCCACTAAATTTAGTAAAATGTAACAACTTATTGTTTCCTTGACACACTCTTGTCACAGTGTAGGAAAGCACATTGCGATCACCTGATGAGTTGTTCGGCTCATTTTTCTGTAACCAGTGTAGCATGAAAGCTTGGTGGGTGGAATTAGCAAGCTAATTAGCCAACCAACCGCAGCGGGCTGCCTGGTCGCTCCACTTCCCTACTGCAGGTAGTCTTCTCTGCCAAGAGAACGGATGACAGCCAGGGAGATGGACAAGCTAGCTAGCCATCTCCCTTTGTCGTCCCAAAGGGGAGTGAGGCAATGGACTGTAGGCTCTGCACTGGCACTGGCTGATTTAGGTAACCGCTGTTTTGTTGTGTGTGTATATCATAGCAACGGTTTCCAAATCCGCTTACCCTTTTTGGATGACAGATAGATTACCCCTGTCTGCTGGCACGGAGAGTTATTTCCTCACGCAGGCGCAGAACGTACATGCTAGTTGGCCATCGACTGTAGTCTTTGCGGTGTTTTCACGTACAACTCTTTGACCAAGACCAAGGCGATGTGAGGCGCCGCCACTAATTCTTTCCTGTCTAGTGTGTCTATGTATGTATGTCTGTACATATTTTATGTCTGCATGTATGTATGTCATATAGCCCAACCCTAATCTAAATTGAATTGGCTTTACTAGTGTTATTGTAAGCCTACTTTACACTTGGTAATACATAATTGTGTTCATTTTTTTGAAGGAACAAATTCAAACACGAGAAGTTGGTGTGTAAAATGAATGATGAATCTCTCTCTGTGTAATTGTGTTCTGACATTTGTTCAGCATTTCATAATTTCTCAGTTATTGTAGAAGATGTATATTTCACAGTAAATACTAAAAAGTAATACTTGGGACCCCACTATCGGAATTCGATTTCACAACTACTTCTGGGATGTCGGGTATAATTCAAGTCTCAAGGGACATTTTCAGCAGAATCAGAGTCACTGTTATTGTTGCACAACAATTAGTATGGAGAAATGGTTATGGAGTCAGAGCATCAGATGGGAGATTTACACTCACCTCTAGTCCTATCAACTTTTTAAACAAATATTTGAAATGGTTTTCATTTTGACTTGCCTTTTTACACGGTTCACTAGAGGTCATCAGTCTAGAGAAACCACTTCTGTGTTTAAAAAATAAATAAATAAATAAAGTAACATTTTATTGGCTGTGGCTAGGGCTGCACAGTTAGTCGCAATTTTATCGAAATCGCAATATGGACTAGCAATATGTAAATCGCAGGAGCGTGCAATATTTGTTAAAGGCCAAACATGTCAAACCATTTTGAATTAATTATTGTTGTCCTACAGAGACGTTACAGCCTACAAAACGTATTTTACAGACCAAAGAAAACTTCACGCTTTAAAAAAAAGAAAAAAAATATATATATATATAATTAATTTATTTGAATATTTTCAATGAGAGTGATGGTATAAAATGATCATTCCCTCCAATATCGTGAATCATATTGCAATCGCAATAACAGTCAAAATAATCTCAATTAGATATTTTCTTCAGATCGTGCAGCCCTAGCTGTGACTGTGCAAAGCAGGTCCAGGCTTTATTAGTTGGACAGTCACTGAAAACAATGTTAAAAAGTTGCTGCACTTGACTTTAGCTGCTCTACTTGTTTATCCGTTATGTGTTATAGCATTAACACTCTAGCCTTGAATGTAGCAACTTTGTTCATTGAACCTATCAGATTGTCATTGAAGTCGTCAACTATTTAATCTACAGGGCAACAGATTACACTGCTAAAAGTAACGTGTTTCTTCCAGGAGCTGATATTGATGCCTTATGTGTGGCTCCCCGCCATGTAGAGAGAAGTGACTTTTTCCAGTCTTTCTTTGAGAAATTCAAACAGCACGAAGAGATCAAAGACCTGAGGGTAAGTCTTTGTGGCGTCTCTGGCCATTTCTCAGTTTCACCTCTAGAGTTTATAAAAAAACGGACGAAGATCAACGGACCGCTTACATCACCGCTCCTGGGTAAGAACTCCACTCTCTAGGAGAGCGGCGTTCACTGTATTGGAAATGCAGAACAATGCAATACCTAACATTGGTAAACATTGCTCAATTACATTTTTATGGCTGAGTTTAAGTGAATGTTTGCTGAATAGATAGACAGGAGTTATTATGAAGTAACTGCAGAGAGAAATACCCAAGAGCATTGCCAATAATGTTAGGTCTGCTGGTCATGTTAATTACCCAAGGTGTGTGTCATCATTAAAATCAATATACATAATGAAAAAGTTTGTGACACTAAATGTATTTAAATAAAATTAACAAATTAGCTGCCATTTGTTTATTTGCAGTTAAAAAAATGTATAGTGGTGGAGCACTTACTGAGAGTACCCGTGTGTTTATTGGATATTGAAAGAGGAAGATGATAATTTAGTTAAATATTGAAACACTTGGCTCCAAAGACATCCATAGGAGCCCACATTCCATGCTATGCTCATGTCTTCTGAATTTGAGCCCACTCTCATTACGGTTATCAGCTTTTCAAAGCACTGCAGAAGGAGTGACCTGCTGGAAGCATTACTTTACATGTCTCTTTACAAGCTCTGTGTTCTTGACTTTGATTTTCACCATATTTTTCAATGATGATGCCAGTCAGCTGTAAGACTACGTCTTGACCGTGTTGGTGATATTGTCTCTTTTGGTGTTTTCTCAAGGCTGTCGAAGATGCCTTTGTGCCAGTGATAAAATTCAAATTTGACGGAATAGAGGTAAGTCACTTTGAGATCCAGATGTTCCTCCCTGACATTACCATTTCCCAATTTGGAAATCATTAAAGTACATTTATTTATATACTTTTACTTCCGTTCAGCTGTAGCTGTCTCCTGCAATAGGTGGTCTAAGAATGGTAGTTTTGGACAGACTTTAAAAAAAAAAGACAGATTAAAACATGTTTTTCTCAGGCTGAGGTAGAAACTTCTTGACACAGATTGGTCCAGTTTGTAGTTCAGGTCCAGGAAAACTACAGAGCAGGAAAGCTGATATAAAATAAGGTGACGGAGATGAGCAACAGCATAAGTGCTGTTCTGCCTAAAATGTGAAACCTCGCCACATGTTTGTAGTTGGCATATGAAGTATTGTATTCTGCCTTTTTTTTTCTTCTTCAAAATAAACCTTTCCGAATCATTTAAAAGTTCATCCTCCTGTGCCATGCTACTTTGGACTTGCTTGCCATTCCCACGAGACAGAGGGGTCAACCTATTTATGAGCAAAAAAATGTTTTGTTGCATTTTGTTTGCCTAGTATTAACCTCCAGGTTTCTAATGTATTGGTCTCTGATTTTGTCTGAAGTTTGAGCCCCCCCTGCTATACTCCGTTTCACCGGTACTTTCTTACTACAGATTGACCTGCTGTTTGCCAGACTGGCCTTGCAGTCCATTCCAGACAACTTGGACCTGAGGGGAGACTCCATCCTGAGAAACTTGGACATTCGGTGTATCCGCAGCCTTAACGGTACACTACATGGCCTCTATTGGCTCGTACACATACAGTAGAGAAGTAACGATATTGACTTTGATGACTCTTTAACCTTTTAAAGTTTCTCTTGCGGTGTACGCATTAACTGTAAGAGTGCAACACTTTTCTCGCAGTGTTTCAGGTTTCTGATGGTTGTCTTACAGGCTGTCGAGTGACCGATGAAATTCTGTACCTGGTGCCAAACAAAGAAAACTTCAGACTGACATTGAGGGCCATTAAACTGTGGGCAAAACGTAAGTGGTTTCAAATGTGTTTGTAATGTGGTGTGCACTTTAACAACTTTACTTTATTATGTCTGATTTTTATTGCGTCCTTGTGTCATGTTAAGTAGTTCTCACAATTTTGTGTTTTCCCCTATGCGCTGCTGCTCAAATTTCGCCCGGTCAATATCTTCTGCTCTCGTGTTTCACCACGTGCAGGGGACTGGCAAAATGCACAGGCACGAACACGTCTGCCGCAGCATTGCCACAGCACCCAGCCGCCGCCACAAAGCGGTCAACCTAGGGGGAAATGTATATCAAATATATACATGATCTAAAAAGTGATTGTAACAAATTTGTGTGCAGAATTGAAGATTTTGACCTCCCAACAGGTGTCCTTCCAGTTTAGCGTATACTTGGAAAAACCCACACTCATCGTTTGGGTAGTCTTGCATTGCCAGAACTATCTCCACAGCGCTGTGGAGTAAGCTCTGGCTACACCACCCATAATGTACGTTCTGGGATAGGAGAGAAAACCGCTCTGGGTCAGGGTTTTTAAACCAATCCAAATGGTCTTGGGCGGCGCTAAGCTCCGGGCGCAGCGATGGTGGCTCTGCAAAATGGTCTCGGGGAGGAACTTGTTTTTGTGGAACATTTGCACCCCGCAAAATAACACGCCATATACAATATTAAATGAAGTTAACCGTTTACACAATACAGTAACGTGAGCTATTGAAATTAGCTGGATACATACAACTTAATTTGCGCTTACCACTGTATCGCTGTGTATTTTGTCGATAGGAATCCCCACCTGTCGGTCCCAAAAAAGGCCCAGTTGGATAAAAATGCAGTCAACATATTTTTTGTAAATCTTTAAAATCATTCCCCCAAAGAACCAAGCAGGCCTGCCTTGTTGCACGATCCAAATTTTCTTAAATTACCATTTTCAGCCTGCTAGCTCGAAGTTTGTTGTTGTTTCCTGAAGAGAACAGATTTAACAGTGGCAACTCACAGAGAGTTGAAAGTGAGGGACACTGTGGATGTCAGGCAATTATCCTGGAAATGTACTTCCATTGATCCAGGCTATCTTTTGGGTAACACCAATATTTTGAAGATGACTCCGCCTTATTGCACTGCCCTCTGCCTGCAGGTCGTGGGATCTACTCCAACATGCTGGGGTTTCTGGGTGGAGTGTCATGGGCCATGTTGGTGGCCAGGACCTGCCAGCTCTACCCAAATGCTGTGGCTGCAACGCTGGTCCACAAGTTCTTCTTGGTGTTTTCCAAATGGTGAGCCTTTATCTCTTGCAATTACAACCTCCTATTTGTCCTGTCCACTTGATGGCAGTATTTCCAAGCCTCGTGCGATGCCTTAAATTTCAGTATTCACATTTTACCACATTTGACTACATTTGTCATTTCCATCCTACAGGGAGTGGCCAAATCCTGTCCTATTGAAACAGCCTGAGGACAGTAATCTGAATTTACCGGTGTGGGATCCTAGAGTGAGTATGACACCAGTGTTTTATTTCCACATGTTAATGATGTTGGTATGCCTCCATTTTATATGTTTATTGCTGTGTAGACACAGGAAACACTATCTGGACAGACTTAATCTGCTGAATTGTGAGTTTGTTGCTGTTTGAAAGTTAGCTCAACAAATGGTAGTATAGGTGCATTTATTTTCTCTTATTTCATGTCTCCTCATTCCTCTGTCCTCATGTGACCCGGAAATTGATCGGGTCCTCTATCTTGAGTTCCAATGTTCTTAACTCTGCTCGGAGGAGGCTTCCCAGAGCATCTTGGAGCAAGGAAGACTTTCTACGTGGACGTCTTTTATCAGACAGACACACTCCCTGAGTAAAACAATGCATTAGCAATTGAATAGCCAAACAGATCTGACCTTTGTTTAAATCCCATAACAACAACAACAACAACAGTAAACTGTGCAGTAAATATTTGTCAAGGACACCTTTACACACTCTTGTTGCAGGCTATCCATTTGAATCGCCTTTCCTTGGCCAGGGCTTTGATATATTTGTTTTGACTTTAGTTTTGCTATTACTGTTTCTCCTAATATTACCATACATTTACTTATCCTAAACTAATTAGACTAATAGCCTTCACTGAAAACATTCTAGCTGTTGTAATTGCTGTGTCATGCTTGTTGTGTCCCTTCAGCAATAAACACATTTTAATTATCTATTGGTGTCGTTTCCGTTCAGTCACAGTACGGCCAACAACCACCGTGCATTAGGCAGAAAGTATAGTTTTGGATATTATGATTTCCCAAATGTTTAGGGTACTTTTAAGTATTTCTGTTTTACTGTGAGACATGCTCATCATAATCTAGAAAAATGACACATAATTGCATGGTTAAGGCTTTGCTGCTGGCAGAAATGACTTGAAGTTGGTGTCCAACAGCCCCTTCAGAAAACCGCTAAATAGCTCTTGGTGGTAAGGAGGCATTCTCACAGAGTCCCCCTTTTTAACACAGACAAGCTGGAAAAGGTCATCGAATGGCTGACATCCGATGTAAAACAGATGTAAACTAGGCATGTGCTATGTACAGTGTACATCTGCACACAGTTTAACTACAGGTGTGTTATGCATGTGTTGTCAATCAAGCTGATATTAAGGCTCAATGCGCACATGTAGTATTTCAAATTAGGTTTTTGTCAAGTTGGTGAACATTGAAATTAAATTACTAAAATGAATATCCCCAACAGTGGAGACTGTTGGGTAGTTGGCCACATTCTGTCTAAACGCATACTCTAATGGAAGATGCTAAAGCTCTGTTACTGTGGGGGGTGTGGGTGTGATGAGGTGTGTGGGTGGGGGTGTGAGATGAGGTGGGGGAAGGGGGGGGTGAGATGTGGTGGGATGTGTAGGTGGGGGTGGGAGGGATGTGTGCCCTTGGTTTAATGATGCCATTCAGTAAGGGGGTGTGAAGTTGCCCCTAAACATTCAGTTTGCCGGGATGAGTGTCCACGTGTTGGTGAAGGCTCTCATTTCTGCAGCAAAACCAATCTTGGTCCATGTGCGGTGTTTTTAGGTGAACCCGTCTGACCGATACCACCTGATGCCCATCATCACGCCTGCCTACCCCCAGCAGAACTCCACGTACAACGTCTCCACGTCAACACGCACCATCATGAGCGAGGAGTTCAAATACGGTAATATAAGCTGCGTGACTGAAACAACACAAAATGTAATGTCTGTTCACCTGCATTTCCATTTCTTCAAATCTTGTATCTTGTCTATCTTGCCAAGTATTTACAAAAAAAATAGTGTCACTTTGAACGTTGAATTGTTTAGCCTGATGCGTCTTTTTTTTATTTTTTTATTTCCACTGTGTCTGACATGAACAGGCCTCAGCGTCACAGATGAGATTCTTCAGGGAAAAGCAGAATGGTCCAAACTCTTTGAGCCACCCAACTTTTTCCAGAAGTACAAGTAGGTGTTGATTTTGTCAGAGAAATGATTGATGGATGGTACATATTATTTACCAAAGCAAGATGAATGAAACATAGAGCTGCTTGTTTTCTATATCTATTTATCTAGCTAGCTAGCTAGCATTGGTCACACTTCTTTAACATGCAAGTTGTTTGTATTTCATTTACATATTTTATAGCTGAATCATGTTAAGTTTTGAGAAGTGTGGAAATGACTTAACAGTTTTAACAGGCAATAGATTGTATTTGTGCAGTTGAAACTAAAACGGGATGATGCAAGCTTTTGCTTTTTTCTACCAACTTATTGTTTACACATTTTGAGTTGGGGCAAATTTGAGTCATCCTAACTGTGGTCAGTAGAGTTGGTCGACTCATTTTGTTTATGAAAGTTCCGCCCACACAAGTACCACAACTGAGTTTTCTGCCTTGTTCTGTTGTTGCTGCTGCTTCACCGTTGGAGCTGCATTACCTTGGCTCTGGTGTGAATGGTTATAGTTAATGTTCCACTGTGTAGCACATTGAGTTCCAGAGTTTTGATGATCAAAATACGATACAACTTTGTCAGTTTACACTGAAGTTAATTTTGCTCCGCTCAAAAAGAAGAAATAAAAAGAAAAACGCACAGAGTTAGACAACAATTACACATATAGTACAAAGATGAAGACATATCAACAGCCATGGCAAAGAAACATGTTTCGTGATATCCTTGGGTCCAGATCTTAATTGGCAGCAAACTGATTTTGGTTTAGCAACAGGATAGACTGATGCATAAGAGTTGCTAAGCCTGTTGTATCTAAACAAAGGGACTCTAGATCACCTGTTAGAAGGCAGAAGTTGTTGTTCATAATTTAAAACATGCTGCTGAATCACCCCATTTAATGATTTATATTGCATGTACGCTAGAAGTTAAGCTGAATCATACATGTAGAGATGTACAGGGGCGGGACACAAGATCATTATGCCCCTCACGTTAGTCTTTCAGTAAATGCTGATTGTTTTTGAGGGAGGTTTTCATTCACTTACATGTTCTTGAAGCTGTTTTTCATCATAGATGCACCTGGGCAGGCTATAGCAGATGTTGACATAATGCTGTAGCGTTTAGCTACTAAACAACTCTGATTTTCTGTTATGTGCTGCAGGCATTACATCGTTCTGACTGCCAGTGCCTCCACAGAAGAAAACCACTTGGAATGGTAAGCGTCTGTACTAGAGGGTGACACGGGAATCAATTGTCGCTCCCATCCCATCCCGATCCCACCAAAATACTCTCGTCATATCCCGATCACGTGACTGCCCCCGCCAAAAATCCTGTCCTGCAATATCCCGAGAGAAAGACCTGCTCCCGTTTAGTTCCCTATGTTGTCTAAAGCTATCAGACTCGGTTGCGCACTCTATCGCGGACACATGCTTCACACCGCGAGCAGGCTCGCATGCCACCCGGCAGAAAAGAGAGAAAGAAAAAGAGACGTTGTCCGTCGCTGTCTGGAGGAGAACTAGCGAGTTGATATCGTGTGTGTGCGCGTTTGCTTAATCGCGGTCAAATCACTGAGGTTGCCTCGAAAATTTAGGCTCCACTATACATGCATTACCTGCAGGCCTAGGCCATTTCATTGCGTAACTCCTGAGATCTTCTCGCACTCAAAACGCACATTTCTCCGTCCCGCTCCCGCCCGGTCCCGCTGATTTATATGCTCTGTTCCGTCCCTATCACGTTACCAACAGTGAAATTGACTCGTATTCCCGTGGGAGTCCCGAAAAATTGTCACCCTCTAGTCGGTACTGAGTGAAATTGTACTGCAGTACTGTGAAGAAAACTTAACCGGCACCTCTGTGAATACATCCTTATGTTTTTCCCTCAGGATCGGTCTGGTGGAGTCAAAGATCCGTGTTCTGGTGGGAAACCTAGAGAGGAATGAGTACATCACCCTGGCTCATGTCAACCCCCAGTCCTTCCCTGGGTCCAAAGAGAACCGCAACGAGTGAGTTCAGTTTCATCCATACTTAGAAACCGCTCAGGGAGAACAATCTGAATTAGTGAAGGCCAATCCTGCTAATCATTAAACATTGTTTTGTCCTTGAGTAACTGGAACACACTGCCTGTTGACAGGTGTGAATACTGCTAGTGCAAGTCAGTGAGTCATGAAGTCATTGTTGGCCAGGGTTTTGTTATTGATTATTATGCAGGGACATGGCATTCATTGAATGCTGCTTTGGGAGTACTGAAAGTGCAAATGCATTTCTATCACACTGATTTGCTCTGCTATCACACGCTGAAATCAGCTTAAAAAAAACATGACTAACTGTTATGTTCATGTTGCTTCTTATGTGTTTCTGTAACAGGAACGATTTTGTGTCCATGTGGTTCATTGGGATCATCTTCAAGAAAGTGGAGAATGCGGAGAGCGTGAACATTGACCTGACGTACGACATCCAATCTTTCACAGACACTGGTAGGTCCGGTCATATCACTTCTGTCGGCGGTCGGGGAACAACCTAGTCAAAAATACTTATACAGATAAAACAAGGCTGCAGCACAGGGCTTTTCTAGTATACAGTACACTGCAAGTATGTAAAATGTCTATTAATGGGATAAAAACCCGTTCAGTATAAATGCAGTGAATTCAGGTCTTCGGAGACTATTTCTGCTGTTTTGCTTTCTTGACGAAATTAATCAAATTAATCCACACAGTTTAAAGGACAATTCCGGTGCAAAATGAACCTAGGGGTTAATAACATGTGTACCGAGTCGACCGTTCTCTGGGACATGTTCTGATGCTAATCGAATGCGTCTCTAGCTTTAAACAACCTACCGCAAAATCATGGTTAGCTGCTAACGCTAGCTTTCGGGGCTGATGGTAAATCACTATTTCTATACCACTAACAAGGTTCAAACACTTCAACGGTAGCATAATGAGGGTTCCTTCATGTAAACCGAAGCATTGAGAACTTTGTAAGCGTACAGACGGTTTATTAAAAAGATTATAAAGACAGTAACATTTGTGTTTACATTCTTAGAAAAAAGTCATGACCACGAACGCCGTGCAACCAGTAGCATAGCTCAAACAGAGCGTTCGTGGTTTGACTGCTCATGACTGTTTTCTAAGATGGCGTTAGAATATAAACATGAATGTTACGGTCTTTGTGCGGTACTATTTTGAGCCTTGTTAGTGGTATAAAATAGTGATTTACCAAGTGCCCGAAAGCTAGCATTAGCAGCTAACCACCAGTTTTACGGTTTAATGCTAGAGACACATTCGATTAGCATGAGAACAGATCCCAGAGAACGTTCGACTTGGTACACATATGTTATTAACCCCTAGGTTCATTTTGCCCCGGAATTGTCCTTTAACTAATCACACGCAACATATGTTTATTTTTTCGTCTCGTAAGAATATAAGAGAAAATTCAGAATTCCAGCCTGTAAGACACTTTCATTTTATTAGGAATAACATGGAAATATGTTTTAAAAGCATTTTTTTATAGGCAAACTGTCATATAGTGTTATATGAACAATGTGTGTGGAGGTTTACCATGTTTAAAATCTTGAACATAGTGGTTTTGTAGGAAAATGCTACGCAGAGGCAACCTGCAGGAGCGTAAGCCATAAAATGGTTTCAAAATCGAAGAAATGGCCAGCAGTCAGTTGGACTACGCTAAGAAGACAGTCAAACGTGTTTATGCATTCATGCCGGTAGTGAATTAACCTTGGCACGACATGTTCTCTGCAGTGTACAGACAAGCCAACAACATCAACATGCTGAAGGATGGGATGAAGATTGAAGCAACACATGTGAAGAAGAAACAGCTCCATCAGTACCTTCCTCCTGAACTGGTGCAGAAGAAGAAGAGGGTGAGATTTTCCCGTGCAAGTTGGGACAAAGCCTTGATGATTCTCAAACATTTTTATCGTGATTTGTCTTAATAAGTTTTCCTCATTTTGTGTATTGATTGCGTTTCTGTTCATTTTCCCCGTGCCTTCTTTGCTGCAGAGCATAGCTGAGTTGAACCGTAGCTCCAACGGGGGCAGCTCGAAGCGGATCTCTCTGGACAGCAGTCACCTGGACAGCTCCAGAGACACAGACTCAGGGACTCCCTTTACCTCCCCAGCCAGCAAACCCTCTAAGCCTACTTCCGACACGGAGGACAGGTATGACGCACCTTTTTTTTTTTTTCTACCTGATGCATTGTAGTGTTGTTTTGAATTGCATTTGAGTTTTTGTATCACCCGATGTTCTATTCTAATGCATGTCCTATTTTTTTTGCCATATATTACTATTTACAACGACCAGGCTCAACACCACCATATAATGCTGAGCGAATGTTTTCTGTCTCTCTTTGTATTTTGCAGCGTCAGCCCTCCCAAGCAGATTTTTGCCGAGGGCTCACCAACACCCAGTGCGGCAGCAGCTGCTCCAGACCAGGGCATGTCCATCCCTGTCATTGGCTCGAGTGAGTCAAATTTCCCAGTGACTATTACACAGATACGGTCATTTTCCTCTCTGGGATAGGCTGTTCAATGTTTCAGTAATTGTATAAAGAGGCATATGGCATAATTGATAGTCCCATTACCTAGGCAGCATATGCATACTGCAGACCTTTTCACAGATGTAAACGTAGATGTATGTGAACGACAGGAAGTTAACAAGGGGCCAGGCTGTTGCCTAGCAATTGAATTCCATTGAAACTGTCTATACGTAATAATAAGTACCAACCAAACTCTTTAAATCAAGAGAACGATATTGATATACAAAAGGCATGTTGATATCGGAAATGTTGAAAGCATCATAATAGGGGTATCAAAGATGTGGATAAATGATCCTGATCTCATTTCTTCTGGTCTGTCTCATTCTGTAGAGCCAGCGGTTGCAGCAAAGTCTCCTTCCCCACCAGCCAGCAGCTCCGTCCCCACGGTGCTGAGTGGGGACGTGCAGCCCAACGCCACCAGCAGCCCCAGAGAGGAGCCCAACGGCCTGGAGGACTCCGTCAATGGAGCTCCTGTCAAGAGACCCCACTCGCCAACACAAGAGGACCTCGCCAAGAGGCACAAAGACACAGAGGTGACCAGGGTAGAGGTTAACCATATCTAGTCTGCTTTGACTAGATTTGGTGTTGGATTTAAAGGAATACGCCGACTTATTGGGACTTTGTCTTACTCACCGTATCCCCCAGAGTTAGATAAGTCCATACATACCCTTCTCATCTCCGTGCGTGTCGTAACTCTGTCTGACGCCCCCACCGCTAGCCTAGCTTAGCACAGATCCTGGAGGTAACCGGCTCCATCTAGCCTACTGCTCCCAATAAGTGACAAAATAACGCCAACATTTTCCTATTTAACCGTATACAAACTGGGAACTATATTCTCAGAAAGGCGAAGCACTGCTACTTGGGCGGAGTGATTGGCACAACACCTGAAAAGCACCCGTTGTTACTCTCTGCTCCTCACCACGGGGCTTCTCAGGTGCTGCGAGCAAATCACTCCGCCCAAGTAGCAGTGCTTCGAATATAGTTTGAGATAGAATATAGTTCCCAGTGTGTGTATATATACGGATAGAAGATGGCTGTGTCTCATGTGACCTTTTTATTTGTACACGCTGTGACTATACAAATCACAACATGTAAATAGGAACATGTTGGTGTTATTTTGTCACTTATTGGGAGCAGTAGGCTAGATGGAGCCGGTTACCTCCAGGATCTGTGCTAAGCTAGGTTAGCAGTGGGTGCGTCAGACAGTTACGACACGCACGGAGATGAGAAGGTTATGTATGGACTTATCTAACTCTGGGGGATACCGTGAGTAAGACAAAGTCCCAATAAGTTGCCGTGTTCCATTTAAACTGAATGGCAGATTTAATTGGTACTGTACTGTTTTTGCTGCAGGTGGTGTCCAATGACGACTCTGCATTTAAAGAGCCATATCCACCATCCTTCGAACCCCACACACATGGAGAAGGACCCAATATTGTAGGTGTTATTTACTCTGGCTGCCTCTATTGACCGTGTAATGGCAAAATGGCAATGACAAAACAATATTAACGTTTTCACGTTTTTTCCCACTTCACCATTAGACCTCCCTTTCTGAGTCAAAGGCTAAGCCCATTCCAACCCTTGATACCTCAAGAACACAGGTAAGGTCTTCTTTGTTAACCATTAGCTTTATTTTATACCTGAATGGTTTGATTTGAAACCCACAGTCCCGCGCCCCGCCGCCAAATATTTTACGTATTAAACGGAACTGACACTTCGCTGCAACACAAACAAATACCGTATTTTCCGGACTATAAGTCGCACTTTTTTTCCTGCTTTGGCTGGGCCTGTGACTTATAGTCAGGTGCGACTTGTATATCAAAATATATATAATTTAACATGTTTTTACATGTTAATTCATACTGAAAACATTACCGTCCACAGCCACAAGAGGGCGCTCTAGGCTTGTGACAACTAGAATGCTGCTCCTAAAGACAACTGAGAAAGAAAAGAGATAACAAACTGCAGCCGAAAACGCTAATCGAGCAGCAGAAAGGAAGTTTGAAATGAGGGAGAAACTTGTGAGGGACTGGCGAAAAGGTGACTCTTACTGCAATGAAGAAAACAAAGAAAGCTAATCGCGGGCTGAAAGCAAGATGGCCAGAGCTGGAGGAACGAGTCGGGAGGGGCTTGTCAACGGTGCAGTTACGTCTCCACGCCTTTTAATCATAGACAGTATATAATGCATCCATGCTCCACGCCCTGGTAGCTAGTTGTTCTGTGTGCTATTGTATAGTTCAATAACTGTTAATGTGTTACGTTAACATACCGGACACCTACCATATTCAGCCTGTTGTTCTGTGTGCTATTGTGTAGTTGACAGATGGGAAAAAAAGAAAAATAATCTAAATAAATGCGACTTATAGTCCGGTGCGACTTATATATGTTTTTTTCCTCTTCGTGACGCATTTTTTTGACTAATGCGACTTCTACTCCGGAGCGACTTATAGTCCGGAAAATACGGTATATTTATTCACCTCTATTCAAACACAATGAGGCATATTTTCATTTCGTTTTGATTGAATTGTATTTTTGAGGAACTGTAGGTCTACAAAATGAATTTTATTTTAATAAATTCTTCATAGGGAAACCAAAACCCAAAGTAGGCTATAGTATGAAACTATTCATAATGAAACTAATTGCGTATTTGCCTCAGTGGCAAAGTTGGCAGCCTTGCTGTGTGCATTTGATTTTTCTTGGCTTTTGGAAAAATAACTCCAAGGCTCGGTTATAGGGGAATTCAGAAAGAGGTGGCCCATTAATGCTGAGTAGCATACATGCTGCTAGATAACACTGTATTAAATGATTTTTTTAAAAAAAGCTTACGGACGTGTTGTGATTCATCATGTCCCTGTTTCCTACCTCAGAGACTTCCCAGCATGGAGCTGCCAGATGCTTCCTCGCCTCTCCCAGCAAGCAACAGTTGTCGCGTCGTGAAAAATTCCATTAAACTGGCCCTCAACCGCCACAAGTGAGCTTCAACTATTTTGCCGGCACCAATCACGCCAATTGAAAACTGCTAGTGTTCATTTGACTTTGTAATGGCTTAACGTTGTGCATTTCTTGGCCTGTCTGTTTCAACTGAATGTAGCATCACACCTCCCAAGCCCCCAGTGTTTGAGGCTACCCTCACCCCTGACGCTCCTCCTGCCAGTGAAGAAAAGGGCATGTCCATTCCTGTCATTGGCTCTAGTGAGTAACGAATTGCTTTTTCAGTCAATTATCAGTTCTGGTAATTCATCAGTGTGCTCATCACTCAGATTTTGTTTTTGAGTAGTATATAGTATATAGATATATTTTGTTAACCTTTTTTTATTTTAATGAAAACCAGACTGAAACTGTAAAAAAAGTAAGGATTGATAACAAAGCCTTTTGACAAAACCGTTATTTAGCTGTTTGACTAATAAGCAGCAGAACAGTAACGTCTCTGCTAGTAATGTTAGCTAACACGTGTCTGGACTAAATGAGTCCACAGTCCCACTGAAAATGTAACCACTGCAACAAACCATAAAAACATGCAGGACGGCACACTGATCATTTTTATTTTGAAGTAAGCTAACGTTAACATGCCATTAACAACATTCATACAGCATGTGGGTTGTAAAGTGAATTTTACTTTCAGTCAGCTGTTTTTTTTTTTTTTTTGTTTGTTTTTTTTTCTGCATCGGTATGACTGCAAGATTAATGTTAGCTGTCAGCTATCTACATAAAACTTCCTGTAGATGTGCTCCTAAAGGCTTATTTTTTGTTTTTTGGGGGACTAACTGTTGTCTAACATTAAAGATGCTTGTCTTAAGTTAAACCGAGACATTGAACAGTATTTAAGTGAACAAGTGGGTCGATCCCAAGAGCCGCACAAACATACGCAACAAAGATGAAGCGACAGAATTAGAAAAGCCCAACAAAATTTAGAGATGGCATTTTTATTGAAGAAAACTAGACTAAATCGAATGACTAATATGTGACGACAGTATAAAAAACTTGCATTCATTTTTAAAATCCGGCGCCAAAATGAACACTCCCTTTGTCCTTCTCTTTCTCTCTGTAGAACACGTGGCATCCAAACACGCGGCGGCGCCCCCCGTGGGCAGCTCCATCCCCACATTAGTGAGCCGAGGAGCTGACCCACTGAACGGAGCGACCGCCAAGAGAGCCCACTCCCCCACTCTGGAGGAGCAGGCCAAGAGGCTGAAAGAAACAGAAAAGGCCAGAATCCACATAGCTTGAACACATACCTATAGACTGGATTTATATACACACAGAGTTGGGGGCTTTACAGTTCAGTCAAACACCGAGAAGATGACTTCACACAGGGGGGCAGGGATTGTGTTCAGCTCGGTCCATGTCTAGTGTGAAGCAGCAGCAGCAGGACGGACACCTCACCTCAAATCTTCAGAGATTACAGATTTGCCTGTGGATAGGTGATTTTGGTCAAACCAGATGTTGTGAGCGCCCTTCTGTCCCGCTCACAGTCAGAGGGCATTTACAGTAACGCAACAATCACGGAGATATCTGAGAACTTAAGCCACCGTTTTTTTTTTGTTGTTGTTTTGTTTGTTTTTTACTCGTCTTCTCCCTCACCGTAAAAAAAAAAAAAAAAAAAATGTACACAGTACAGATGGAAAATGAGCTGTTCTTCTTTTCATTTTCCCTTTTTTTTTTCTAGCTAACATGTTTTAAAAAACAGCCCAGAACATTTATCAACGCTTGCTACACACACTTCTGGTGTATGCTGATTCTTTTCTTTTCTCCAAAACAGAAACCTGTACAGTAAATGTTGATGTACATAAACTTTTTTTTTTAAAAAAAAAAAAAGGAAAAAAAAAAAAGATCACTGTTAAGTCTTTTGACCATTCTATTGTAGTTTTATCTAAAAAGGAAGAAAAAAAAATGTTTAAAAAAAATAATTATTTTTTTGTTTTTCCTCTATTGCTTGTCAGATAATTGTCTCCAGCCCTGGATTTTTTTTTTTTTTTTTTTTGTAAACACTGTATAGGTTTGGATACAGTTGCAGGGAGGCTTTATGAGAGTTTGCTTGGATATGACGGAAATCACCACCACGAACGACCCTTTTGGACCACCACAACTACCCAGAGAGGGCTTCAGGTTGGTATTGGACTTGCAGTGTGTAGGTGATTACAGACACCCAGTGACAGCAGTGCTTCTCAGGTGCCGGTAAGAGCAAGACCATTGTCTTGGGGACAACAGAACATCAATGCGTCTTCTGGGAGTGGTGAAATGTGTCTTTACGGTTATTGTTCAGCTCTTGAAAGAATTTAGTACCTAGAACATGAGAAGAACCATATCAATAATGCCACGCTAATCCTTCTGTCCAGTGTAGCTTCAGTGTCAAAGTGCCGCGTTGTACGTCTTGGATTAAAAGAAGGTTGAGGAGTTATCTGCTTACCTTTTCTTGGTGCGTTTTAAGCCCTAGATGTCAGATAGGTGTCGTTGAAACAAATGTGAGTGCTGGACGGTTTCGAAGGGCACAAAGTGTTTGAATTTCCAGTTTTGTGTACGCACCTGTGATCGTCTCGACACCTAAAATCAATCTGTAGTCCATCAGGAGGGCTGAACAGCTTCTTTTTATTTTTTTTTAAGAAGAAAAAAAACTTAATTTGTTTGGCTTGCCCCTCCGCCAGTTCACCGTGGTCTGTTTACTAGTAAAGCCGATGAAGCGAAGTCCTGGTTGTTTATGCGTCCATGTCCATGAATGACTTTGTGGTGCTTTTGTGAAGAAAAAAAATGGTTTGAAGCTTTTTGACAAGTTGTGCTGGTTGTTGTGTATGCATGCGTACATGGTTGATTGTGTGTATGTGTGTGTGCGTGTGTGAGCGAGCGAGCGTGCATGCAGAGATGGTTGTCTGTGTTGGAGAGAGACGGGAGTTCCCTTCGTTTTGGGTGTTAACACTGCGCCTCCTGTGGAGGTTCTTAAAAGGCATCTCCTGAGGCCACAGGTGGGGGGGACAGGGGGTCAGGAGAAAACTTTCTTCCTGCCTTAGGCCCCAACCTTCCATCTTTTATGGTCTGAAACTGAGTGACTGACTGCACAGAAGATGTATGTGTACAACAAAGTATAAAGCGATGCTGACGAGGCACCATCTTCAGAGCAGGTAGAGACACAGGGACACACGCGCTTTTTTTTTTTTTTCAGCATCCGTTTCCCCAAATAAATGTACAGAGAACAGTTTTTTTCAAAAGGCATATACTTCATTATTCTGGGTTTTCTTATCACTTTATTTATATTTGCATATTTGTACCATGTGATCTTTTTTTTTAATAGCATTCATAGCAGGTAGGTCTCTCTTGAATTAAATCTGCACCACTCTGTTTCAGACAACTCATGTTTTGCTGTTCGGAAACATTTAACAAAACCGTTCATTTAGATGTTTGTTTCTAAAATGTATTGAAAGGGTATTTTTGTATGTGTTTATCACTTCCTTTTAAATGACTCCTTACCGAAACCCATTAAACCCGTAAAACTACACTGGTGTCTGTGTTCTTTGTTACATATTTTTTTTACATTGTACGATTTGTAGTTTCCACATGTAAAGCTGTGCTGGCAGTAATTGGGAGGGGTTTATTTTCCTGGAAGAAGTCTTGATGTCTTTAAAGTGTCAGTTTACTTAAATAATAAAATACATCTCACTAATCAAACTTGGAAATGACCTTTTTAAATAACTCAACAGCTAGTAACTCCAGATGTTCCACAGATTCCATGTTTGTTGTTCCCAAAAAAATTCCCTTTGCTTGATTGACAATGAGGTGTACAAGTAATTGAATTTTATATACGAAAATGTATTCCCGCTACTAAATAGACTTTGTGCTATTCCTTTAAAGGTCCAATGTGTAGGAATTTCTCCCGTCTAGCGTTGAGATCATACACTCCCCTAAAGGATTATTAGGAACACCTGTAAGATTTATTTATCAACCAATAACATGGCAGCTGCTTCAATGCATTTAGGGGTGTGGTCCAGGTCTAGACAATCTCCTGAACTCCAAACTGAATGCCAGAATGGGAAAGAAAGGTGATCTAAGCAACTTTGAGCATGGCATGGTTGTTGGTGCCAGATGGGCTGGTCTGAGTATTTCACAATCTGCTCAGTTACTGGGATTTTCACGCACAACCATTTCTAGGGATTACAAAGAATGGTCTGAAAAAGGAAAAACATCCAGTATGCTGCAGTCCTGGGGGGTGAAAATGCCTTGTTGATGCTAGAGGTCAGAGGAGAATGGGACGAGTGATTCAAGCTGATAGAAGATCAATTTTGACTCAAATAACCACTCGCATTTGTGAAGCCACAACACGAACAACCTTGAGGCGGATGGGCTACACCAGCAGAAGACCCCACCGGGTATTGCTCATCTCCACTAAAAATAGGAAAATGAGGCTACAATTTGCACAAACTCACCAAAATTGGACAGTTGAAGACTGTAAAAATGTTGCCTGGTCTGCTAAGTCTCGATTTCTGTTGAGACATTCAGATGGTAGAGTCAGAATTTGGCGTAAACCGAATGAGAACATGGATCTGTCATGCCTTGTTACCACTGGGCAGGCTGGTGGTGATGTAATGGTGTGGGGGAAGTTTTCTTGGCACACTTTAGGCCCCTTAGTACCAATTGGGCATCGTTTAAATGCCACAGCCTACCTGAGCATTATTTCTGACCATATCCATCCCTTTATGACCACCATGTACCCATCCTCTGATGGCTACTTCCAGCAGGATAATGCACCATGTCACAAAGCTCCAATCATTTCTAATTGGTTTCTTGAACATGACAATGAGTTCACTGTACTAAAATGGCCCCCACAGCATTAGCAGCACCTGTGAGTTTATCACGTGACGGCGGAAATGCGAAAGGCGGAGCAGTATGTCCTGTATGTCCCTTAACCAGCTTATGTATTTCAAGATGGCGCATGAATATGAACAACTAAACACATTACACACTGGACCTTTAAAGCCGGCGTCTTCTTCTTAGCTGAAAGAGAGACCGAGTAGGGACCCCCTACTGCATATACTGTATAAAATTGAGTTGCGTATTAAACTCGGCCGACTGGATGAAAGTAAATGGTCATCATTTATACATCATGTTTTAAAGTTAAACATACATGTGGGAGGCACAGTGAATCTTCACGCTTAACTGTAAGGCTACCATAGTGGCTATCTTATCTATAGTAAGCTTATCTTCAATATGTAAATATATATTGTTTTCACAAATTTAGCTGCAGTATTGACATGTGGGATTCATATTAATGTATATTTTAAGACATTTAAATAAAATAAAAAAAAGAAACTTTCAAAAAAAAATTTAAATAATTTGGCAGCCCCCCTGCACTAACTCTGAGGACCCCCTAGGGGTCACGGGCCCCCTGTTAAAGATCTCTGCTTTAAAGACATGTTTTTTTTTTTAAGTATACTGGTATAGATTGTTTTTTATAAAAACAGATGGTTAGCTCTGTGACCCAAATGTAATGTTAATACATGAGAGGTAATAACCTAGGGTCATACAGTACAGTACATACACAAAAGTAACAGTGTTGGTTGTCATTAGGCCTCCAGCCATTCAGTGAGTATGGTGCTGTGTGGTGCATGTGCTGACATGCAGCAGGTTCGCAGTAGGCTACTGCTAACAGTTGAATATCTTGACCCATTAGACTTCACTGTCACTTTTACTTCTGTTTTGTAGTTGCTATTATTCTTTTTTCCAAACTCAAGGCTGCAGCCATGTGTCTTTTTTTTCCTCCACATTTTCCGTAGTCAGTCAGTCTCTTCACTTGGAGCTCAAACACTTGTGAGTTCGACGTACAGCAGCACTTTCGAGGCATAGACAAACAGACAGTGTGAAGAAGTGAACGAGTGAATCATGCGGCTCCTTATTGGTCAGTTCAGATGAAGGGGGCGGTGACGGAGGGGAATTCCCCCCCACTTGCTCGTCTAATTACTTTTCCTGTCCACCGTCACTCATTTAGCTCGGGGTTCTCCATAAGACAAGAACCTGTGAAACGAGTGAGAGTGTGTGCATCATGGCTGGTGAGTAACACCTTTATTTACTGTATAATAATAATAATAATAATAATACGAAGAAGAAGAATAGTAATGGTAACCCGTAGAGTGAGAGGTTAACACAATGTAATAAATACTAACAAACATGCCTGTGATGTTCAAGAACATGTAGTGAGGTGTAAGTTTAAGTGTCTATACAAACATCCTAAGCCTAAATGTACGATAGCAACACAAATGCTTAATTCGTAAGTTAAATAGTATTTGGCAATATTTATTATAAATCTGTTCAGCAACACAGTGAAACGTCTTCCTTGTTGCAATGATTGACAGTGTTATTGGAGTAAGTGCATAAGTGTGTAAGTGAATGAGCTTACAAAACACAACAAACCAGTTTGAGTGAAATGTTATCGCGTTATTATATGACAATCGTATCAATCGTTTTGTATCCAATTTGCATACACCTTTGCCTGATATCTTCCTATATGTCACATTTTCCTCCCCAGTTCTTATGCCCATGCGAGGGGACGATCCACACCTAAGTAAGTACATTGTAATACCTCTTTTGTCAAACTTTGCTGCCTGTCTCCACAAGTCAGAAGTTCTAAAGTGCTAAACAATCATGCATTGCAGTGTCTTTCACTTCCTCATTTATTTTTATTGTTAAGCATTGTAAGCCTTTTTTTTCAGACCTGTGGTGTGAGAGTGTGTGTGTGTGTGTGTGTGTGTGTGTGTGTGTGTTTGAAGCAGAGGTTCTTGGAATCATCATTTGTATAGATTGCTGGGTATGACTTCATATATAGATAGCCTATATATATATATATGGGTTATTGTGTTATAAAACTGAGAGATTGCGAAGTTCACACACATAGACATATTTATATATATATGTCTATGCGTATGAGCTACGTAATCTCTCAGTTCTGTGTTTAGAGCGTCCTCTGCTAAAGTAGCTGCAGAATGAGGAAGGCAGGACATGGCCCAGCTAGCTACTTCTTTGGCAAAATGTGCATTTTTTTTTTTTTTTTTTTAATGAATCAAGAAATGTAACTGGACCTGTTTCATACTGGCCTACTTAACATCTACGTGTGAGCGGTGATGCACTTTGATTGAAGTGCTTGTCGCTCTGCTGTCATGTCCACAAACCCACACATTTTTTGTGTTGTGAAATCGTTGGAAACACTATGCACCGTAGTTAAAGACACTTCCCCGGATCAGTTTTAGTTCCTCACTCACACAGGCATTATGTAAGGCAGGTTTTGTTTCTTGCAAAAGGGTCAAAGTAGTACTGACAAACCCATTTCATGCTTTGTTTGGAGTGCAGAACGGATGAAGTTTGCCTACTCAGTAAGCACTGATTTAATGATTTGCAGTCTATGCGTGTGATTGGGCTAAATCTGCAGCCATGTTTTCAAAAACCTTGGCAAGTATTCTTGGTTTCGGGCGATCTGATTCCATCTTCATGCCATCTCTCTACATCCGTTGATTGACTGTTTTCTTCATCTGTGCTCTCTAGTGGCTGAGCCGGCGATCCAGATCTTCGAGCAGCCCAAGCAGAGGGGAATGCGCTTCAGGTACAAGTGTGAGGGTCGCTCAGCCGGAAGCATCCCCGGCGAGAAGAGCTCTGACAACAACAGGACCTACCCCAGTCTGCAGGTCAGTCAGTAGGACTCAAATCTCCTCAACTGCAAAGATTGGCATGTTTATTTGTACATAAAAGCACATATGGAGCACATTTGGCTGTATTGGTACTCCTACTGAAAAATACACTAAGCCCATAAAGGTTAAAGCCCCCTAGGTTCTCTCTCTTCTTTACACAACTGCATGTGTCTTTATATAGATGTTTGCATTACCTCTAAATAGGGCTGTGCAATTAATCAAAATTTTAATCGTGATAACAATTTCGGCTCCTAATGGTCACAAAAACTCGAGAAAAAGGATTATTTTGCACGTTACGTTTTGCAAGTAAACTCTTACTTTGTCTCGTGTTCTGAATGAAAAGAACCAAGTTCAAATGGGAAAAGTATTAAGGGACAGTTTAGGTGTTTTCACTGTTGATGTGTTTAACTTTTTCACTGTTTTTTAAGTTCAATAATTGCAACATCTTTTCAAAAGTCAATAATCGTGCTCAATAATCAGAAATAAAAGCATTCAGTCCAAAAAAAAATGTAACCAGGACAATCAATTCATCCACTGAAACCAATTCAAAGTCTTCTTGCTTTGACAAACTGCTCCTTTTGATGGTATTGCTGCGTCCTCTGATCCCTCCTAATGACCGAAATAATTGTGATTACGATATTTCTTTTCCCCACAATCGATTAGCCCTACCTTTGAAATGATCCTTTTCCTCCGCAGATCCTGAATTACTGCGGTAAAGGGAAAGTGCGTGTCTTCTTGGTGACGAAGAACGAGCCGTACCGACCGCATCCGCACGACCTGGTGGGGAAGGACTGCAAAGACGGATTCTACGAGGCCGAGTTTGGTCCAGACCGCAGAGTGATCGCGTGAGTTCTCCTCCCACAGTCACCTCCGTCCAACAGCACTCAGCACTAGCATTCATTGACTCCACTGTCGCTGTTGTCATCGGTAGTAATTATCGCCACAGTCTCAGTCTTAATCAGCACGCTGTCATCGAAACAAGTAAACACACCCTCTCTGTTGTACACACACACACACCACAACATAATCAATTTGCTCTCTATTAACAGTATTTCACGTTTCACTTGGCGGTTTCGAAAGGAATCGCTGACCTCTCAGATACAGGAGGAGAAACTCATACAGCAAATCCAACACACACACACACACACACACACACACACACAAAGCTTATTTGTCGAACTGTGTCTGTGATGAGGATGGCAATATGGGAATTCCCCAAGTGACATCATCCACTTTTGCTGCGTGTCAGAGAGAAAACAGAGGCTGTGTGTACTCGAGCATGTTTGTGTTTGAGAGTTGGAGTGAGTCAGTATCTTTTGGTGTGTATCATTTGCAAATCCTTCATGGACTTGTGTAGTAAATTCAAATGAATGTTGCCCTTCTGTGTGGATAAATCAAACTAATCTTTAATTATAATAATAGTCATTAGATTGGGGGGTAATCTTCTGGTTTACAAGCAAAGTCAGGCGGGTTAGAGGACTAGCATTACTGCTTTGGCCTTCACACACAACTTCGTACGCGACAACATTCTTGTTTGAAATCATACGTCGCCGATGTGTGGCCCCATGTGTGTGTTGTTAATTCTAATCATCCTGTTGCAGCGCTGTAAGAGCCCGTCACTTTCTCACGGCCCTGTTGTATTATTGTTATTATTATTCACACAGTTTCCAGAATCTGGGTATCCAGTGTGTGAGAAGGAGGGAAGTGAAAGATGCAATCGTACAGAGGATGACCAGAGGGATCAACCCCTTCAATGGTGAGTCCTGCTGCTTCCAATATCAATATTATTAGTCTGTTTCTGTCTTCATCTCTTCATCACGCTGACTGACAACGCTGGTTTCAACACACCTGTGTTAGCTTTAGAACTTGACTGATACTGGACTTTAAGGGTCCAAATTGGTATTGGTAACGCCTTAAGAAAAACACTTTATGAACACAAACTAAAATATATATATGTATATAAAGCCTGATATATCTTATTCCTCTCCGCCATAGAGCTCCATTGTTGTCCAAAAACTATTAAAAACACAGCAGTGAGTGACACCTTCCTTCGTTATTGTCACCATGGCGACTGTAGTTTACAAGCACCACACTTCCACGGTAGCATAATGAGGGTCCCTACATGGAAACCGAAGCATTGAGAACTTTGTAAGTTGATAGTTTAGAAAGACACTACCGTTCCCGTATACAGGCAGGCGCCATCTTGGGAAAACGGTCATGATCAGTGGAACGCCGAACGGCGTGCTTGAGTTATGTTACTGGTTACTGGTTACACGGCGTTCGTCGTTCGAGTGGTCGTGACTGGCCCCGATGACTAGCGTTCTGAGCTAATTAGCGGTTTGCGCTAAAACTGGTCACATTCGATTAGCATGAAAACAGATCCCAGAGAACGATGGACTCGGTACACGTGTTATTAACCCCTAGGTTCATTTTGCGCCAGATTTGTCCTGTGTGGTGCACGAACTGACCGACACAGTGACATTGCCATCCCCGGAGCCACGGCGATAACGTGGCTAACAACTACAGAATAACGCAAACCTTATCCTTTAAGTGAAATTACTTTAAAGATTGACTGTGTAACTTTAGAAAAAAATAAGGAATGAACACAATCCCAGTAAGACAAATGTAAAGTTAAATTCATAAGCAAGAAAATGCACTCCAGCTTAGTTCTAGTTACAGCTTTATTGGTCTGGTATGGCCAGTAGCATATGGTGGCCAATGTTAGTGTAACTGTGTGTAGCAGACATTGCTGAGTCTATTTGCTAACTTTATGACTCTTCTGTTATTAAAGAAGCTTGTTAATTATGAAATGTGCTTGTTATTAAACAGTAATAAACAAAAGCACAAACACAACAAAGTTTGTTTTAAACATGAATAAAAAAATAAAGGTCATATATGAAGCCTGTAAAACAGTGATGTACTAAAATATCTTATATTGCATATCTGCCAGTATACTGTATATGCTAATACCAGTATATCTCCATTAAGCCAATATCAGCCTATAATAACTGTTCATTAATATATCATTCAGACTCGTATGAGCACTGGACAAAGTAATTGTCATTGTATTTTAGTGAAAATACTTAGAATTCTGCTGCTGTGAGTGCAGTTGCTGTTCTCATTGCTGCTGGTTACTGTTACTGTTGTAACAGTAACTGTTTTCTGCTGTTGTTACTGTCAAACAGCTGCAAAACAATTCAAAAGAATTGTTTTGAAATGCCGATCGACCCAGTTCTGAGGCAGCGGAGATGATTTTCCTAACATCAAGTGAAAAATCCGCTCTCTTGCCACCGCACTCTCTACAGTCAGGCCATTTCCTCAATGCGCTTTCATTCTGCGGCCCTCCTCGGCTGCAGACAAACAGCGCTTCTCGTGTACAAACAGGCGTTGAGCTACTTCCCCATTCTTAGTCACAGTTGCTCAATTCAGCACAGTGCAGGATGCCACGTGAGAGCTGGGAATGCAGGATTCATTAAAAGGGGGAGGGTGGGCCGAGGGGGTTCCCCAGCTCTCAGAGATGATGATAAAAGTAGGCTATGGTTCTTTACAGGTCTGTAAAAGCATGGAGGGTTTATGAGCAGGTTTGATATAGACATACATGCTTTTAGTTTTCGTGTTCTGTGTTTGCATGTGTGACTGAAACAGCTTGAAAGCACTTGAATTAACCAGATTTCTGCTAACATTTGACATATTTGTTTTTTTCTCCAATGCTTTGATTTATGACTTTTTTTTCTGTTTGCAAAAGAGGTCATACCTGATACTTTACTTTCACTTCAAATCCTGTAAAGCTTGTCATTGACTAAAAGGGCAAGTGACTTAACAAAAAAATCGAACTGTGAAGCAGATTGCTTACGTGTGATGTAAGCCCCTAACCCTAGCTGACATTTTTAGTGACCTGCTCTGTCTACTGAGCTTCACCATATATGACCAAATGTCTATTCTCTTACCTGCTCGCTAGTTTTACAGTCACAGAACCAATTTAGGCCATAGAAGTTGAAGGCTCTTGTAGTCTCTTTAGCGGTGATGTCAGACTACACATATGAACTAACCGCTGCCTTTCTAGATATTTTATTGTTTGATTCCTGGAACGAATAAGTGAATATTTGCATAGATAATAGACAATTTGCTGCTGGGATTTTTACTCCTAAATGAGCGCTTCCTTAACAGAGCAGTTACAGATATAGATATGTAGATATAAATATGGGAGTTGCATGATCAACGTTGTTACTGGTCAGATTGCAGGTAGCCATGGCAACTCCACAGACACAAATTAAATGTATTGCTACAGATGGGCAGCTGGATGTCTTTCTTTTTTTTCCACATGGCTCAAAGCTTCCCCTCTCTACAGCTCACTTCTGCTTTGAAACTCAGCTGCTTCCTGTGTGAGGGGGAGATATGCCCCTCACACTGCTCTCACCCCAACTCACAACCACTTTACACACTTACACACTTACACGCATACAAACTCCGCGACCTCATTTCATGCATGTGAAATGTTGTTCGGGCTGCAGTTGGATAGAGAATCATGAGTCTTTTAGCATAAAAGCTCACCTCACCTGCACTAGTGATGACACAGAAGTGTGTGTGTGTGTGTGTGTGTGTGTGTGTGTGTGTGTGTGTGTGTGTGTGTGTGTGTGTGTGTGTGTGTGACGTAGGTATATGTCTCTGTATTACTGTGTCTTCTCATTCCACATTGTGCTAACTGTTTTTACACAAGTGACAGTGTTTTCTTGTCAAATTAAATTATTCAGGGTTATAGGTGTGGCAGCCTTTCGCAAAAGAAGTTCAGTTGATACAATGTGTGCACAAATTTGAGTTCATTCTTCATCTTTTTCCACATACAATACAAAGTCTTTAGTTTTTCACAGGGAAACGCTTTGTGAACATCATTTCACATGAACTGAAAATCTCCGCCGCTGCAGCTGACTAGTAACAAGAGAGTAATTGTTTTATCTCAGTATAATCAGTGTGGACAAATTAAATCATGGAGGAGAGTAATGTAGAGTAATATTGGCAGAGGTTTGGTGATTTCCAAGTTCTAGAAACCTGAATGATTTCTGACACAAAGAAGATCTGTTTGTCTTTGCTTAAGAAGAGGATTAACACACTAATCGTGTCTTTCCATTGGCTTTTTACTATTTCTAATTTTTGCCATTGCCAACATACTTACATTATGTTTGTATCCAAATCATCCACTATAATGTTTGTGCCTTAAGCAATTCCCTTCGTGCTGTAACGCAATAACAAAGATTTCAGAGGAAAATCGACCTGTGTGTGGAACTCTAACATAAACACAGCATAGCTTTATTGTACAGTGAAGGGAAATATATATATATATATATATATATATATATATATATATGATTCTGATTGCCTAAGGAGACACATAAGCTGAGTGATACAAGCTTGATGAAATTGTGAGTCATACAGTGGAGACGCTGTTTGTGGTGACAGCTTGGCACCTGCCTCCCATTCTTTCTCACTCTCACATTGTGCTCCCACATTCGAACCCACTAGACTAACTTACCCCCGCACCCCACTACCCACCCATCCAACCTACACCTCCCCACGATCCCACACACCGTCACTGTCTCCATCAGTAACCGCAGCCAATGACCTGGTCTCTCTGCAGCTGCAGCGTCGTGCAGCCCAGTCTTCTTTCCACCACCGCTACTTTTACCTCTAACCCACTTTTACTGCACCTGTCCAGCATCTGCCTCCTTCAAACACTCTCACACACACACAGACCAACGTTGTATGTTCCATCAATATTTGCTACAACAGCATCCGCTTTCATAGACGGGCAAGTGTTCATTTCTCCCTCCTTCAGTTTCTCCACTGTGTTTCTGTATCTGCCACCTACAGCAGACAAACCTGATGACCAAACAGAAAGCTGAAGTAGAGCAGAGCTTTATCGTCACGCAGAGACCATGCAGCCCACAGAAGTTGATTTTCACAATGTCACTGTTGTTGTTGTTGTCATTGTTCAAACTAACACTAAAACTCCTCCGCTCAATGAGCACACATAGCTTGCGCATGCCATGGCAATCCTTAAGGCAATGCCAACAAAACGGACTCAAAATGACTTTGCATTATTATTTAAAATATTTTCGAAGACACTGATCACCTGTTATGTCCTGCCATATGTCCTGCCATAACAATTTGTTGCATTAATGAAATAGTTTGACAGCACCCCAGACAAAAGTGCCATAATATTTTTGCTGAATTAAAGAAATTGACTCCTAGGAACTAGGTGACTGATTGAACTTTATTTAGATCGTGATGTCAAAATAAATGTATGAACAGGCTACACAAGTACACATTTGGCGTTAAACGCTTCATAAATAATATGTTGTTAATGATCAAATGCCGTTTTGTTAAGGGATTGATCTTCTCACCTGACTCTCAGACAGTATGCAAATATGCATGTTTCCCAAAATGTCAAACTATTTGTGTACGGCTGCATCCAAACAGTTGATATAAAGCAGGTCAGACAGACTGAATGTCGTACACCATCTAACATAGAACATTGTTTGAAAAAGTTAGAGCCAGGCTGACATGTTTTGGCTCAATCTGATATCGAATATCAGAATTCTTTTAACATATCTTGAAGCTTCATGTCGACACCAGACCAAGTCCAGTCTGGTGGTTACATGTTCATTGTATCATTTCTCACCAAAAATGCTCAAGGAGATGTGGGGGGGGGGTGGGGGGAAGCTAAAGACAGACACTTGGAGAGACAGCAGTTTTGCTCTTTTTCTCTGCTTGGTAATTGCATAGCTGTGGACTCAAGTGTCAAGTCACACATTGGATGACTTCCGACTGGGCAAAATCCAAACTGACCTGTGACTGCACAGATGACCTGTGACTTCACTTGGACTTGAGCCTTGAGAGGAGTAATGGCTGGTGCCAGCAGCGCATGCAGCTGTTTGCACCGAGGATGTCCAGTGACACATTCATTAAGGATGAGGAGTTTCCCTACATCTCGTGTTAACTGCACTGCGCTTTTGTTGAAGGTGTTTCACATTGTTAGGGACTCAAAAAGCAAAGTTTTAAGACTCGAGTTTTGACTTGTCTCCCCCACTTTCACACACGTCAGGAGCCCTCATGGTCACTCGTGCAGAGAGTCAGGTCTCTTGCTTCTTTGTTGTGCAGACACTCACACACATCACAGACGCACACATACACTTCTTTCCACCCTGAGGTGACGTCGCTGAGCTTCACCGTAGCGACAAATTGTAGGCAGGCATGGCCTCGGCATGAGCGCGAAAGATAGAAATTGAGAGATGGAGGAAGAGAAAGTAGGCAGATGTGAAAGCCTGGTGTGCGTGTGTGTGTGTGTGTCTGTGTCTGTCGGTGTGTGTGGGCGTCTCTCAGTAAAAGCCGAATCTGCTAGGTGTGTGTTTGTGTGTTGCCTCTGAGGGCGGTATGTGTGACGCTTGCATGTATGTGCGTGTGTGTGTGTGTGTGTGTGTGTGTGTGTGTGTGTGTGCGCAGATGAGAGTGTAGGCTGTGGACGCTTGAAAAAGCTTATCTGTGACGTGTTTATGTTGATCCAAACTTGAGGTTTTGGGGACAGCCTACAGATGTGTCAAGCATGAGAACATCATAGATGATCTATCTCTCTCTGTCTATCTATCTATCAGTCTATCTGTCTACCTTTCTTTGCTTTGATGGTTTGACACGTTTGTCAAATAATCATTACTAATTGTTTAACATACGATTTTGTTGCAGATTTGATTTATTACATCATTCTGTGATTATATTAATTATAATACAACTGCACCAAAATATATACATGTATATACCCATCTTTAAAACGTTTCATTTGTTTATGGTGGTCACAGAATTTAACTACCTCTGACAAATTCAACAGAAAAAGTCTATTTTCGTAGATGTCCTGCTAACAGATACTAAGGTAGAAGATAATCCACAGACAGTGCTATAACGGTTTGCAAAGGGACTATTTTCTAAGTAGAAAGTAAAATTCCTTTCACCTAAATCTGTGGATTATGCAGAGTAACCAGAACGTTGTTTCTGGAAAAACAAGTTCCTAAAATTGGTGAATTTTTCAGATGTAATTTTCCAGTGTTTTAAGTGGTAATTGCTGCAGAAATCTCACAGACAGACAGGTGGAATGTAACTAAGTACATGTAATCAACTACTGTACCTAAATACAAACTGTAATACACTACTCCACTACAATTCAGAGGGAAATATTGTACAGTTTGTACTTTTTACCCATAATAAAATAGTTCAAATTAGCTCCACCTCAACCAATTCCAACTGTAAAATTCTACTTAAACATTAATGCATCAATGATAACCCAATAATATAGCATATAATAGTATAAAAGGGCCACATATTTGCATTGTAAGTGTTTTTTTATTAGTAATATCCTTTGCTTCTATGGCTGGTTCTTTGTCTCACGTCAGTGATGTACCTCACCTACGTAGCTGTGATACTGACACCCATGCTTCGCCGTTTTTGTGTCCTCAGTGCCCCGCGAGCAGCTGCTGCAGACAGAGGAGTACGACTTGAACGTGGTTCGCCTGTGTATCCAGGTTTACCTGCAGGACGATAACGGCCACTGCACCCGACCGCTCAACCCCATCGTCACCAACCCCATCTACGACAACAGTGAGTGACCGAGCTCCGTCTGCAACAGCAGCGTGTTCACGCTGACGTCATGTTAGGCAATTGCATGTGTCGAGAGCATAACGACATAGCCATATAATTGTACTTACGGGAATACAGGCTGCCTGAGGGGTTAGGCGTGTCTGCCTTAGGGTTGAATTGATAGTGGAATTCAAGAGACGCTGATAATTATGACATCAATTAAAGCTGCAGTTATTTGGTTCTAATCATGTCCTGTCACCTATTGTTAGGAGACAATCCAAACATGCTTGTTTTGTGGTTCGTATCCTATCGTCTACCAACTCGAGCTCTGTGAGTTGATTCTGAAAATAGTTACAAGATCTCGGAGAACAAAGCGACACGAAGCAGGGTTCAGTTCACAATGTTCTCTAGGTTTAATGAGACACACGAGGATATATACATTTTCTAACAATGGCTCCATTCACTTAGATGATGTGAGAGTAGATAGATAAGAAAGAGGCGCCAGAGGCAAGGAGGATTGGTTCAAGGTAGGTTCGCGCAGATAAATCTTCAGAAAGGAAGACAGTGTAACAATTTACTGGATGATACAAATGTATGATACCAATTCAAACACATAAGAGAGACTTGGTTCAGAGTTTTTACAGAATGGAATGTATGTAGGAATGTAACATATTCACCTAGAATTGTATAAACATCCTACTAATTGACATGGAGCAATAATACTATGCAAGAATTGAGAACTTACACAAGTCGCTGTGGTTGCACATACAGTTCATACAGTATGTAGCTGTAGCTGTGCAGTCTGTGCATGCTAGTGTTTGTTGCATACTTGTGAAGGTGTGTCCAGCAGATATTCTCTCAATGCGGTTTTAAATGTTGCACTTAGGGAACTAGCTGAGAAAGGGGAAGTTCTTTATACACACTAACCCTCAAGTAACAGCGTTACCATGGAGCACTTCCTCTTCTGACACCAAGCATGTGACATGGGACTCAGTCTGCTGAGGCTTTAACCGTAAACTGAATGTGGTCTTTTTCTAAACTGAGGCGAATATTGAACAAGTTACACTGAGACCGCTAAAGCTGGTTTCTCACAACAGGACATCAACTAGATCAAGTAAAGGCAGATTCTGACATTATCACTCTCGGAAATAAAAATGTTGTCTCACTTGTAGAATGCAATCAGTTAGATTTTTCACGTCTGTTAGGTTGCATGTTTACAACTTGTTTCTGCATCACCAGGGGCCCCAAACACAGCAGAGCTGAGGATCTGTCGAGTCAATAGGAACAGTGGCACTGTCAAGGGAGGGGATGAGATCTTCTTACTGTGTGACAAAGTACAGAAAGGTACATACTTACAATGTTCTGTAGGCATTTGCAATCAGGATTTTATTATCTTACCCATTTTACAGTATTCTGTTTTCATATTGCTTGCATCTATTTTCTCTCCATTCATCTTCATTCAATCCATTTATCCATGAATCCATTTCATAGCCGTAGTGCCTATCTCATAGCCGTAGTGCCTATCTCATAGCCGTAGTGCCTATCTCTTTGCATGTACATTCAGTTTTCCATTCCTCTCTTCCCATCATCCCCCTTTTCCTCCAGATGACATTGAGGTGCGATTCTTCTCCTCCGACGGCTGGGAGGCCAAAGGCTCCTTCTCCCAGGCCGATGTTCACCGCCAAGTAGCCATAGTCTTTAAGACGCCGTCCTACTATAACACCTCCATAACGGAGTCGGTCACCGTGCAAATGCAGTTGCGCCGACCTTCCGATCAGGAAGTGAGTGAACCGATGGATTTCAGATATCTGCCCGACGACAAAGGTTAGCAGCGATTACCTCCTTTTTGCCATTAACTCAAACTCTCATTATTCCTCTGTGTCGTATATGGTAGTGTCCAGGAACTGGGGCTCATGTTCTCAGTTGGATTCAAGTGATAAATGTGAACATTTTGTTTATGCTTTAGATCCTTACGGCTACAATGCGAAAAAGCGCAGTCGAGAGCACTTGATGAGGATATCAGGTTTGTCAGGTAAGAGTCATGTTGCTGTGTACACATTACAACCCATCTGATATGTAGGGCTAATACTAGTGATTATTTTCACTCTCAATTAATCTGTCGATTATTTTCTCAGTCAATATATTTGTTGTTTGGTCTATAAAATGTCAGAAAATTGTCTTGTTTTGTCCACAACTCAAAGATATTCAGTTTACTGTCAAAGAGGAGTAAAAAAAAACGAATTAATATTATAATTAGTTTAAACTAATATTTACATTTAAGAAGCTGGAATCAGAGAGTTTTGACAACTCAAAATAGTTGGTGATTAATTTAACAGTTGACAACTAATCGATTCATCTTTGCAGCTCTGCTGATAGGTCCACATGTCCTTTGTATGTTAGTATATATGTATGCATTGTAACAAAGGTTTCTGGCCTTTCTTTAGGTGGTCATTTTGCTGGTCTGTCTATGAACAGGCCAAAGGCGGTGCCACAGACTACCATGAGTCACACGCGGAAAGGTAACTGGTTTAACTTGGTTTCCTCTTAAATAGCAATGATTAGATGTTTAAGCCAAATACAACACTTCCATCCAGATCAGGACAATACTACCCTGCTATCACACTAAATGTCACTATATGTTCTCCAGACCTCAACAACATTTACCTGAGGCAACAGCCCACACCTTCGATGCAGCAACAACCCTCTGTATTCAACCAGCCCTACCAACAAGTCACTCAGAATTTAATGATGACATCACAGGCTCCTAATGTGCCAGTCAGCCATTCGTGGGTAAATCCCAACCCAGCACTCTCAATGGATACAGTCACCATAAACCAGTCTGGTGCCATGAGCAATCTTCCACCTCCTAATAGCAGCAGGCAACAGCAGCCCAACCGTGGACCTGGTTACCCCCACAGCAACTTTGAGAATAACACCCTCCCTCAGCTCTCCATGAGGGACTTGCAGTGCTTGGATACAGTCCCCCAGGCCCCTGGAATGGGCCAGTTGGAGACCCAGTCGGTCTTCCACCTGCAGCACCAAAGGGAGGAGCTTGCGTCTGAGTCCAGGGCCCAGAACCATCTAGGCAACCAGAACCAGGGACTCCAGACCGTGTGGTCCAATTTCAATAACCTTAATCCAGTCCAGAACACCTTTAACGGGTCAGTACCTGGAGGTGGAGGTGGGTCAAATACTTTCTCCTTCCTAGGGGGACTAGAAGGGGATGATTTTCTGAAGGGCCTGGTGGGAGGAGGGCCTCAGACTGGCTTCCAGCTGAAGCAGGAGCCCCAGATCACAGTAGGACAAGAAACCCATGCTTCTCTCATGCAATCCCCAAGGGAAAGCCAAGAAAATACTTACACCAACTTGCTTCCTCGTTCTATGAACAATAGCACCAACATGGATCCAATGAGGCTTGACGGTAGTGGAAACACCCAGCCTCTTAAAAATCTGCAAAATCCGTACTCAAGCAACGGCATGGCCTCTGAAGGCCACTATCCAACTTTGGCTGACTGGATCAAAGCATCTCGCCAAAGCGACTAAAAGTAGTGACATTGTTGGTATAAATAAATAAACAGAAGCAGCTCAGAGGAATACATTGGTCTGTCTAAGCCAGTAATTCTCAGTAGGCATTTGCTTGGGTTATTACATCAGTAGGCAAACGCCAACGAAATTATTGGCTGCCAATTGGAATCTATAACCAGACAAAGGCATTGTTTCTAGGCGATACAATTGATCACAGACTAGTTCCTTCTTTAAGAAATCCCCAATAATGCTTCTTACACCTGATTGGCCTACTGTTGTGCTCGATAAGCTGTCATTGGTCTTTGCTTCCCATTATTAATCTGGAAAGACACCATTCTCCTAAACATGATCAATCAAATTTGCTTTCTTGGTAAATTTGAGACAAGAAATAAACCATGCAGTTTCAGAACCTTTCCACATATATATACAATAAAATATAATTGGTGCAATTCTGTTTCAGGTTTCACCCCAACCTTTAACTTCTGAACTGTTGGGTTGTTTCAAGAGGCATAAAGTTGAAATGTGATTCTAATCACTCCCCCTAATTCACTAATTGGTTTCCCGCTGCTGGTGTCATGGACCTCAGTAGATATTCTCCAGACTGGTCAATAAAAGTGAGCTCACATGAGTTAATCTAGCTTCTGCAAGGCTAAGACCTGTACGTGGATAAAACATGCCTTAGGTTGTAGGGCTGTGCAATTAATCGAAATTTAATCGTGATTATGATTTTGGCTCCCAATGATCACAAAAACAGAATAATCGAGAAAAACAATTATTTAGCTCATTACGTTTTGCAGTAAACTCGTATTTTCTCTTGTGTTCTGAATGAAAAAAATATAGTTTAAATAGGAAAAGTATTAAGGCAAATTTTACAGTTGTGTTTTTTTACTGTTGATTTATTTAACTTTTTCCACTGTTTTTTTAAGTTCAATAATTGCAACATCTTTCCAGAACTCAACGAGTAATAGTGTTAAATTATCGTGATTTCAATACTGACCAAAATAATCGTGATTATATTTTTTTCCATAATCGAGCAGCCCTATTAGGTTGTAAAGATGACCAATGGCATGCTGATGGTTTCCAAGCCAAAGTTAGATTTCCGCAGAAGTGAATGTACTACTTTCTTTCTTTCTTTGTCTTTCTCAGGTGAAGTTTGATTCACTGTGAACATACTGTATAGTATTCAATGTGTTTGATCTTTTAGAAACAACAACAGAGGGTAAATGGATGTTAGGGATTTGAAAGTACAGCAGAAAGAAATGGCTTATTATCATGGATTTAATATTTGTATTGCTTTGAAAAGGATTCTTACATATTGTACTGTTTTATCGATTTTTGGCAGAGTATTTGCTGTTAAATGCGTTCTGTACTTACATGTTAGCTACAGTTGAGGGTGAAAGCAATAACTTGCTGAAACGCTCAAGAACTGGCAAGGTACTGAAATTTCCATTGAGGAAGTGGGAGGAAGCACATTTAGTGTTGTCTTTCCTTTGTAATGACTATGTCATAACAGTGATCACATGTGTAATCCAGAGTTCTCAGAGCATTTCTGCTAGATGTTTTATAGATACAGATGTAAATTTTCTTTGTTTCATTCATTCAGCTGAGGCTCTTAGCGATAGCTTCACAGAGCGCCTAGCTTGAGGACAATATGATTATAGCCACATGGTTGATAATGAACAAACTTTCAACTCTAGCCTAGCTCATCCTAGCATGTTGTTTTTGTACTTGTATGCCCTCCAGAAGCTTTGTGGTTTTAAAAGAAAGTAAATATTTTCATGACTACTTTGGATTTTGTTTTTTTACAGGATCAGATCTTAATAAACAGTCTGTTTTATTCCACATCTTTTGTCATTTAATTATCACCTTTATACTATATCTCCTATACTGTATACATGATCTTCACATGCGAGCATACAGAACAGTTGTGCAAATGATAAAGCATGACCAAATGGCCTGAAATAATGTATTATCATAATGGAAGAGGAAGAGGAAGAGGCCAAGTGCATTATTTTCTATATTGGGACACCTGAGAGGGCATTGTCATGCTTATGAAATGGACAGTTATAGGAACAAGTTATCAATAGCATTCTCATGTATGTGCGGTGAATATGTAGCTAGAGCCAACCGCTAGTTAGCATAAAGGGAAATAAATAAATAGCTAGCCTAGCTCTTTCCTGAAAGTTACTGCCTCTGGCCAAGATATAGAAGAGTGTGGTTTAATATAACCTGATAAATTCAATTGTTTGAATTAACACCTGCCGGCCAGCCAATCAGAAACATATTATGCTCAGTCATGCTATAGATATTTAGACTTTTTAAAAGGTATGCTCCCCAACTTTGATAAAAGTCTCCGAAAGTGCGCCAAAATCCCGAGATTTCCTCCTAGCTTATGTTTTGAGGTGCAGCTGTGAGATAATAAGGTGATAGCCTGACAGTGTAGTCTGGCTATCAGCAGACCAAGCTTAATCCTACTGCAGGGTGAAATCAAATCACCGGCAGATCGGGCTGGGTTTACCCAGTCTGCTGACAGTGAGCATGTCTTCGTGACTCTGACTAAGGCATGTCTCAACAACAAAGTGATGAGTAGACTGAGCCACATGACTTTGCACTTTCAGTTTGAGTTACACTGAAAACTTTTTCTTCCTTGTCTTCTAAATTAGAATCAAACAAAGTGAGAAATAAAAACTAAGCTAGACTAAACTTGAAGTGAAAGTCTGAGCAGTGTGAGCTTCTGACTGGCTAGTAGTCCTTACCTAGGTACTGCACATTTGCGACTCCCAACACAGATGGAACCGAATTGAGATGCCTTGCTCTGTAGCTAAAACAGAGAGCTCAACACAGGGTGAAAAGAGGAGCTGCAGCAATGTGCAGTACAACAAAAATGTTGTGTTTTTTTGACAATTAAACCATGTAAACCTATTCTGGTACAACCTCTAAATACAATTTTGAACCTGAAAATGAGCATAATACGAGCACTAATGTCTATTCAACAATGAAGAAGTGTTTAGTCCTTTCAACATTATAAATAATTACATCACTTTTGAGTCTTCTTCAGGATTACATTTTACATTTGGTGCCCAAAGCAAGCAACCAGATTGAATATTAGTAAAACAATATCAGACCATTGAAACAGGAAAAATGTCTTAAAGGAATAGTTTGACAAGTCACCAGTTGCATAATGAAGGAAATGTAGTGACTGTAATTACAGTCAGTACTGTTGAGCAATGCCAGTTAAGTAAATGGATACAGTGTTTGGCCAAAACACTTTTAAACAACTGTGTTGCTCTCTTTTCAACTTCTAAAACCCCCCCTGCACAAAACCATTGTACATCAATCATTTATTGTGGCTTATACCAAATGCTTAGTAAAAATACATGACTTCATTTTATACAAAATGTAGTTAATGTTAGAATCACTTTTTTAAACATTTTTATAGCTTTTTCAGATGTTTTGGTTGTTTTTTTTCAACGTTTTTGACGTTTTCTTTCGGTGTGCTTGAAGTTCTTATTGTTGTTTTTGTCGCTTTTTCAAAAAAAAATTACGTTTTCTACATCGTTTCTTTACCCAGGAGTTCTCGCGAGAGCACAATTTGAATTTGCTCAGCGAGTCACTCTGGCATTGAGTAATGATGCTCATTAAAATATGCCCTTGTAGCCGAGCTGCACCAATCACATCGGTGTATCTGATATAGGCGGGCCAGAGGCGAGCTTACCAGATGACGACAGTATAATCTACCAGTTAGCTTCGCTGGTAGCTAATGGGTACGCTCTGGATATGTCACCCCGTGTATTATTGTGATTGGTCGTATGTTATCCAATTGCGTGCAGTGAGATTTTCAAATGCATGCTTGGTGCCAGCCCTCGAGTTGGGCCATTTTCATTACTCAATGCCAGACCCTAATCTTTCGGATTTGGGTCTGGATTTCCAGTTGTTTTGTCACTTTTCAACATTTTCGGGACTTATTTCGACGTCCCATATATTGTCGAATTTGACGCGAGGACAGCATGAGGGTTAATAAATTTGCTTTAGTACTAAACTGCTAAAGGACTGTTTATTTTAATCTCTTATTACTCATGTAGTTTTGAAGATGAGTATTCCTCCCTGTGATCTTTGCGGATATTGGCCTAACAGCTCTCTACAGATGACCCTTTTAAATTCCTCTTATTAGCGTTATAGTGCAATTTACAATTGAACTCTATCAACCCACCTTATATTATTTATATCAAATGTCGTTGTTTGCAACCATAGATGATAATCTACCTCATGCCTTTGTTATGACATGTCATCTCCTGTTGTTTGGGTTACAGCATTGGGCGTAAAAAATGACGTGTAATTCTGACACATATGAAACTGATCGTTTCCCCAAGATTTCAATAACGGGTGGCAAGAATGTCAAAATTTCTATCTTACATCTTCAGACTCAGCTGCTGGGGTGTCTTGCTCAGTGGAACGTCAACAGGGCAGATGCTTGCTGACACCGGTTAGACAGACAGACTTTCTAGACTTGGCCAGATATTTTATTTGCTTTTAGTACTTTAGTACTGGTGAGATATTTAAATAACTTGCATTTTACAAAGCACACCTTTCTTTGTTAAGCAAACCAATAAAGCAGTTAGGTCCTTTTAGGCCTTAGGTCTTGGTGATTCTTAGTAGTAGAAGAAATGATTGAATGGGATCCTCAAGTTTAAATAAACTGTGGTAATTATTTGAGATGGATCTGAGTATCAATCACCTGTTAAAGACACCAGAATACACAAAAATACATCTACTCTTCCCCCCCTACCGTTGACGTTAGCTAGCGCTAGCTGATACTAGTGATTTCTAGTCGGCAACATATTTTGGACTTCATTTAATAAACATAACCTGTAGTAGTACACAATCGTATGTGTATTGTTTTGATTACAATGAGCGGAATTACTTTACGTTGCCTATTTATGTCTATTTATTTCTATTTCTCACTGTTAATCACCGGCGTCTGTGCAGCATCAACGGGTCAACATTGTTGTTTATGTTTATGTGTGTGACGTCAAAACTGTAACTGGGAGTACAACGATCTGGTACGAGTTCACGAGTAGTAAGACACGGTTTTGACTGCTGTTCCAGGGCGTTTTGACGGGTAGAAGGTTGTGAAAACACTGGTTACGGGTTGCCTGGAACGCAGCATTACTGCCGGTAGCAGTAGCAGCAGAGAGCAGAAGCCAGCAGGCAAGTTTTATTTAAATAAACTCCTGGTGTACTTACAAACTTTCCAATCCATCGTTTTATGAGAACATAACCCATTTGTACTAGTGTTGAAGTTTGGTATCATTTCGGGCATTATTAGTGGGGTAATGTACAAGATACACTCTTGGATCCATTAGCGCCTGCACTAAGCTATTCAGCTGATAATGCTTACTATCCCAATGTTTCGACCCAGGTGAAAAAAGCTTCTGGGGGGTTGTTTGGCTCGAGATCGTGGTGCAAAAGACCCTAGGGTGAAATTACTCTTTTAATGCATTTAATGCCAAAAGATTACAAAATCAATACTCACAATCTTAGCATACTTAGCTCTGACTCATCCAGACAACTATACCTACTCTGTGAATGTGTTGTACAGTTTCATATTTACATCATTGTTGTTCACATTTTTATCATAAATTGATGGATGCTGATTTTAATCTCATTTCTTGAAAAATTCTGCATTCAATATCACCAAGGTACTTTACAAACAGTGTGTCCTGAAGCGTCATTACCAAGGAATCCAGGATGTGCTACATTGGAGATGTTTGTTTTCACTTGTATTGGGAGACTGAGGCGAAATGCTGCATGCAGCTTCCTTCCTGTCACGTTGAAATGAACCACAAGGAACACACACACACACATGAACCCTGATATTTAACCTCAGTGCAAACAGGATACTGTCAACAATCCGCTCAATGGCTTTTGGTTTTGATTTACTGGGTCCAACTCATTTGTAAACAGCATTTGTATTATTGATTGAATACTTTCAATTGAACTGAAGTATTTAGATGCATGCAGTCTTCTGAACCGAAACTTAAATAACCTTCACCTTCACCAACTGGTGGTTATGAAAAAGCACTATTAAAACACAATAGCCTGGAGAAGTTTACAGCATTGGTCAGGTTTTTTTCTTTCTTTTTTTGTCAGAACAAGCTTAAAATCACGCGTTTGACATATTATGATCTTATAAAGTTGACCAGGCTTACGTGTTATCAAACTATTACAATCATATTACCCATACCGTTATTGAGATGTAATGTAAGTCCTATTCACTCTTCTTTTAGCTCTGTTTTGGTCTGCTAGATGCTAGCTGCTAAATGCTCCACCGTGTTCACTGGTTGGTGGCTAACTTTTGTCTGTCAGCCATTTAAAGTGGGCAGGTAGCGCACAGTGGGTTAATCAAAGCTTGTTGGTGGAAACATGGTTGATGAGAGCAGTGTGACTGAACCAAAACAGTAGCCTAAAGTTGTTGGCTGCAAAACTCAAACTATGAGCTGAAAATTTAAATCCTGTTCCAGAATCCAGGTTATTTTCTGGTTTAGGTCTGTGTCCTTAATTAACCCAGCGTGTTCTCGTCCAGAGCTTATAAATACACCACTAGTACAGGGATGTGTTATGAAACAAGGTATTGCAACACCAAATCCAGTTAAATAATAAGAGGACCAAATGTTCTCACATAGATGACGATGAAGTAATAATTGACCGTCAGGATATTTCACTACTGCAAGGAGCTGCAATTAGTACTAGGACATGGGTAAACAGAAGGTTCTCACAATACAAACACTGCATGAGTGTGCGGGTGCACATGCAGTACGCATGTTGCATCTGTGTGTTTGTCTTGCTGTGCACACATAGTGAGAGTTTGGACTAGACGCTCGGTGCATTGTGTCTCTTTCAGTATTTCCTAACCATGTCCTGGAAAAGGCAAGCTAGACCTGTTTAGCCACCTATTTCCAGTAATGCCCCTCCTTTGCTGCTCTGTCTCCTCCTCCTTCCCTCAGCTACCCGCCCCCTCTCCCCTTCCTGCCGTCTCTCACTGCAAATGGTTGATGACGACACCAGCATCCGGTCACACTCCACTTGAATGAACGCAACATTATCTCACCAAATTAGGCCGGGGATACCACAGGGCAGGCTTGGCATTGATGTGTTCAAACAGTGCACTCACAATGTATGCATGCAGTACTGATAACACAAAAGTTAGATTTGAATTGTATTTACCCACTTCCTCTATGCATTTATTGTATGTTTTTTAAGGGATCTGAACATCTGAACACAACTGGTGTTTGATCACACATGTATATTGAGTGTGATTATGTGTCCATTATATTCAATATATTCATCCGGGGTTTCATATTACTAGGCTGCATATAACCATAAATGGTGTTTATGAAGATAAACATGAGTAATTTTTGTCTTATTGTATGCACATTTCTTGCTCAAATAAGGGATTCTGCGCCTCCAGCTTTTCATGATGTTGCTATAAAATACACCAGAATGAGGATAACACAATATCTGCTCCATGGAAGTGACTAAATTATTATTATTTTTAAATTCACTGAAGGAATAAAGTATGTTCTAACTTTATCACATGTCAATCTGTATAGTTGTTACCTTTTGAGGAACAAACCAGGTTCCAAAACGTCTCCTTCTGAATCAACTTATGGAATGATGCCCAACCAATGTCAAACACATATAGTCATCTTTTCCACCTATAAGATCACTGAGCCAAAGACCTCTCTATGAAATATGGAGAGCACTTATTACTTCCATTCTCTGAGAGCAATTTGCCTGATCCTACAATTTGCAAACTTCCTGCGGCACATTTTAATTATAGGTGTTGCACCTTATGTGTAGCTAGAAAGGCTTATCATGCAAGACCTAACTCATGTTTCAGAGCAGGGAAAATCCCACGACGCTTTTACTGTGACTGTTTGACCAGTGTAGAACAGGTCTAACTGTGTGTTCCAGGGTGTGCAGCAGGTTTGTGCCATTGTTTTTAGAGATTGTATACTAAATGTGAGTGGCTCAAGTATGAACCACACTCCTTGTTTATATATGCTAATGTGGTAAGTGGAGACAGAAGCGGACAACCACTGCTGTCATTTATTCAGCTGATTCACTGATATACAGTGCCCTGCCCTACAAAGCCTAAACGCATGTAACTACATATTTGGTTAGAATTTAGTTGTTTTCTTTACCTCTGTTTTCCAGGGGGAAAAGGATGAAAAATGTGCACAAACTACAAAAGAGAGGTGAATACAAACCGCAGTGACAGCATTCCAATTAGCTAAAGCTATAGCTGGTTTGGACGGATCACGGCTAGCTTTAGCTAAAGCTAACTCACTGACGTTTTCCCAACCTATAATTGAAAAATGAATTTTGATGCTCCAACAACTTAGTAATTGAGTTTGTTATACCATATACCTAAGGCAGTAGCTAAATGTAATTAAAAAAAAGAGAAAAAACTAACACCAGATGAAAAATAAGCTGTGTTAAAAGCTAACTAGCCTAGCTTGCCTTTCAGATTGGCCAAACATAGACTGGCCAAATGTAGTAGTAGAGTGTCTGATTTCATCCTAATATAATCATCTTAAAGAGATATAAAATTAGGGATTTACAACTTTTGAAACTGTAGCCTTCATACTTCAGACCCTTTTTTTCCCAGCTTCACAGTTTCTGTACAGGCCTGCTGCTGTCAGCCTTTTTACATTCACACCTCAGATAATAGAACTTGATAGCATTGCCTATAAAGTCCATTATACCAGACACAACAGTGCTGTGTTGTCAGTTACTGTATTTCCTTTTTTCATAAGCAGCCACACAACCATGTCAACATACCGTGGCGTACACAGGTTAAATACACACAAACTTCAACTATAAGTTCTGTCTGTTTCACCAACATTTTCTCTTGACAGTTCCACTTTTGTATTGTCATGTATACTTTGGGCAATACACACGTATGCAGCACAAAGAAAGCACACGCACACACAGAGCAAGGAGGAACCAGTGTTTGTGTAAAGTACACGCATCACTTTCAGGCCAGTCCAGCGTGCTGCCCAGCAAAACTACACCACATAACCTGTTAGGAACACTGTAATTTCAGAGCGAGTAAAGGAAGAGTAGTGGCGTTAAGTCATAAGTCTGGTTGAACCAGTAGGCTAAATATGTACTGTAGGAACAGAAACTTGGCAGAGATAGAGTATGAGGGAAAGCATAGGGATTCTTTGAACTACCTTATGGTGTCAATCAGTCTTTTATGATTATTATTGTGGTTGTAAACATAGGAATATACTGGGCAAATTTGTGGATGCCCCAGCAAATCTTTTTCAATCTCTGTGAAATGTGTTGGCAACATCTTCTTTTAAAAATGTCAGACTGCCATTAGAAAGAGTGGTGCAACAGCATCTAGTAGGTCTGGAAATAGACCCCCCCCCGCTGCAGCTTCATTTTGGTGATTTCTTGCCAACCCAACAGGAGGACATAAGATTGTTTCTCTCAGATCTCACAGACTTTGAAACATTCTGCTTGAGGAGCTTATGCAGCTAAATTCATCCATTTCCGTGCCTTGAAGATCCCATATTGTAATAAGTGACATTTCCAGGTTTTTTTTTTAATTCTAAAGCACCTGCTATACTGTGAAAGTATCAAAATGATCAATCCACGAAGAAATACACCCAGACCATATTCAGAAACTGTGACTTTATTTGAGCCGTCAGGACTTCTGTATGGTTGGGATACAACTAGGCACTTTCAGGTAGAAAGTGCCACTGCAGTGCCGCTTCAGTCATTACCCGGCTGCAATGATGCTGAGGTACAGTGCAGAGAGCACGGATGAGGAAGACCCGTAAATGCTGACCAATCAGAGCAGAATGAGCTTTTCAGGATAGCAGCTTAAAAAGAAAGGCACTAAAACTAAGCCTTTCAAACAGAGAATGAATACAGGTGTATTCAGGCAGATAGTATGAGAAAAATAATGTTTGTTTTTTTTAACATTAAAGCATTAAACATGTTCTAGTAGAAACCCAAAATACAAGTATGAACCTGAAAATGAGCATATATATATATATATATATATCCTTTAACTTAACATATATATCAATATCATAAACATATGGTCAAAAGTATTTCCACCTACTTTATGTACTCTTGGTCTGGGGCTGTTTTCATAGAGTTTGACTTAGCCGCTTAGTTTCAATTAAAGGAACAGTTCAACATTGCGGGAAATATGCTTATTCACTTTATTGCTGTAAATTAGGTGAGAAGATCGACTCCACTTCATTTTTTTGTTTATTATATAAACAAGATATAATGTGTTGGTTAGTAAGTGCTTTGAATAGAGCAAGGCTAGCTGTTTCTGACTTTCCCTCAGTCTTTATGCTATGCTAAGCTAAGATAAGCTAACCTAACCTAACCGTCTCCTGGCTGTAGCTTCATATTTAATGGCATGAGGGTGGTATTGATCTTCTCATCTAACGCTCGCCAAGAATCCAAAGTTTCTATAAGCTGTGTGCAGTTCAACCAAAGAATTATGTTCTCTTCTCAGATTTCATTTTAATAGTTCATGAATGGGAGCAAAACCCCTGCAGCCAGGTTCCAAAATCTGGTGGAAAGCCTGAAACCAGAGGAGTGAGGCGGCAACAAATTTATACAAAAAGGTCACAGGTGCTCAGCACAAACCCCAAATACCAGGACCATCATCAGCTATAAGCATCTTCCCACGCACAGCGACATCACAGGCTAACACTTTGGATTCCCACCTTTCGCCTGGGATCCTGACACCGTCATGTCACAAACGGCAGCCTCACTCTCACACACCTACATTGTGGCATCACACAGGCATCCTATGTCCTCCTACCCCCAGTGTATCTAATGTGACAGCTAACCCTAACACCCCCCACCCCACACACACACACACGCACACACAACACTTGACATCACAGGGCTCCCTCCTAAAACCCACACCATAGGCTTACACTTCTGCACTTGCGTTCAAGAGCAGCTTTCCTCACGCTCACAGCAGCGTAGTCACAAGCCGCCCCCTCTCAAACCTGACTACTGGGTTAACCGAACAACACTGCCAGTGAAATCTCAAAGGGGGAATCCATCCTCAAACCAATTCTCACATTTCATACAGTATAAGTCAAATCTCAGAGCTGCTATGTCAGCAATAAAAGAAGATTGGCATAGGATATATGGTGATAGTAGGCCTACTCAATGTGACAAACTAATGTCATGCCACAATTTATTTCTATTTTTAGATGCTTTGCAGGCAAGTTTCCATCTACTGTCAGTGGTCTGATGGTGTGAAATAATACAACTATTTAAGATAGGTGGGAATAACATGTCATTTCTTTCTTAGAATGGATTTTCAATGAATAAAAAGCAGCCGTTATATATATATATATATATATATATATATATATATATATATATATATATATATATATATATATATATATATATATATATATATCTTAGCACCTTACAGTTAAGTGTTAAAAAGAAGCAAGTCAACACTCTGTTCTCATGTGGGGCATGAAGTCTGAGGACAGCAGACTTTTTGTATCATGTTTATTTGATGACAGTAGTCTGTTTATTTAGCTCACATTTTATATGGAACTTCCTAAAGCAAGTTAGACGGATAGCCTATACATAACAACAAGGCTGGACAGTTTCTGTTTCTCTTCAGCCAAACCACTAGGATTTTTAAATGACAGCTGTCAATGTGACTGAACATTAATTAGTAAAATACTAATGCAAATCTGTGTCCTTTGTTTAACAACAGTGTATTACAAAGCAGGGATATTCTCTTTTATTTGCAGGTTGCAGAAGTCTATCTCGAGGGTCTTGTTTTTAAGTCACGGTCACAGTACCCTCTGCTGGACAGAAGTGAAAAGTACATTCAATATTTAAGCGTCCAGGGTTTACTAATCGAGTGTGAAAAACATAAAGGATTGTTAATGGATTGTTAAGTAATTTAAGCAGTTACAAAAATTAAGAAATGAATACATACATCTCATTTACCACCAAAAATATTCAGATCTTTATATAGATTAATAGAGAATATTTGGTTGTATCAGACATTCTCTGGTTGTATTAACTAAATCTATCTTCTATCAGTTATTCTGGTCTAACCACAAAACTTCACGGACCAGCTGGTGCCTTTAAGAGTTGTCGGGATTTTTTCAATTATGGAACTTTCTTTGAACATTAGAAATTATATTACTTATTATTAGTCTGTTTAGAGATGGAAGCCGTGCCAAAATATCCCATACCAGGAGACAAAGTAATATGTACCTATAAATCCACTATTGTTATAGTCCGTTTAGGGCTATTGAATCCAACAACACATACGAGTTGCGATGTTAGAGTAGGAAACTACGAGGAGAACAGGAAGGCAGCAGGAGAAGCTGTCAGGTGGGAACAGAGTTCGCATTTTTTTTTTTTTACACTTTGTGGACATATATTTTGCGATGGATCAACAGCCCCCACCTAAGCCATGGGAAAGGCGGATTCCAGGTGCAATGAGTGCACCTATAAATTACAGGTAAACGACGGCCATACACCCGTTTTGTGTTTACTGACTGGAGCTGGTTCGTTGTTGTTGGTGACGTTATAGCTAACTTATGCTAAGGTTGTAGCACAAGCTAGGTGATCATCCAAACAGTAGAGCCTTTGATATGGTGGTATAAATCATTGACCAATAAACCAATCTCCATTTGCCAGAATATTTTGCCGACGGTGGCCATTTAAACAAAGTAACAGCTCTACTAATAGCTAACCAACTAACGTTAGGCCCGATGAGGCCCTGGCATTTGCCTTCTTCTACTGAAGTAGCTAGCTAACGTTAACGTTAATGTTACGGAAAGTGTCTCAACAGGTAGACCGTAACGTTACCATATCTTAATGATAAATGGAAACGCCGCACAAAACAAACTAAAGCCATGCAATAATTTGAATTGCCCTTCTCCACTTTGGGTAGTGTTTAATACGCCACTCTGTAGCTAAACATTCCCATAAAACGGTCTCTTTAGTTCTCACTGTCTTTGCTGTTCAATAATGTTAAAGCACTATTCAAGTTAAGTCACATCGCTGTTTGCAATTTCATGCCAATAGACCTTTTTCACGGCAGACATGTTGACATGTCATAGTAGGAAAAGCACAGGTGCATTCCATTAATGATTGCTGCATTCCAGTTAGGAGAGGCCCTGGCTCACTGAAATAGCTTACTGGGACACTTGATGGAATTGAGCCATCGTTAAGGTTATCAATTTCAGCAGTGCTTTTCCAAATATTACAAGTCAAAATGTCTGGTGTGGTCCATAACAATTTGATCACGTTCGAGGCATGTAAAAATGTTTAAGGTTGAAACAAATCCAAAGGGATAGGCACACAGAATCATTAATGCCTTAGTTTTAGTTTAGCATCAGGCTAATTGAAATGTCACCCATGCTTTCTGTAATCATAAAGAAATGACATAACGAAACACTAAAGATGATTCGATCCCTATGATTTTTTTCTTCTCACCAAACAGATCTTCAAACTTTGGACCAGCTGCAGGCCCCTCTGTTTCTGCAGGCCCTCCCGTCCTGACCAGGATGGTGCCCCCGTTGCCCCCTCGTCCCATCCAGCAGGCTTACCGTCCGGCCTACAGCTCTTTCACCTCCTCTTACAGCCCCTATGGGAGCTCCATGTATGGGGGCTACAGCCCCTACACCTATGGTGGCGGTGGCTACGGCATGGGAGGAGGGTACAGCCGCCTCTCCAACACGGAAGACGTTGCCCCCAGCCGGTTTGTGCAACAGGCGGAGGAGAGCAGTCGCGGCGCCTTCCAGTCTATCGAGAGCATTGTCCAGGCCTTCACCTCCGTTAGTATGATGCTGGACGCCACCTTTTCAGCTGTGTACAACAGTTTCCGTGCGGTGTTGGATGTAGCCAACCACCTAACGCGGCTGCGTTCACACCTCACCAGAGTCTTCTCAGCCTTTGCTCTGGTACGCACTTTGCGCTACTTCTACCGACGGCTACAGAGGCTGCTGGGGCGAAGGTCAGACGCTGAGGTTGACGACTTGTGGGCAGACAGTGCAAGCGATGCCCTGGCTACAGGTGCATCCAGAGTGGACGGAGCAGGGATGGAGGGTCCGGCCGTGAAGTCCTGGCCAATCTTTCTGTTTTTCGCTGTAGTATTGGGGGGACCCTACCTTATCTGGAAACTGCTGAGCTCCAGTCCAGCTGAAGAAAACGGTGAGATTTGCATTCAAGAGTTTGTACTTGCAGATGAGATGGTGAACTTGCACTTCTTTTTTTATCAACATAACTTTTTAAGTTCAGGAGCTGTCCCCCCTTTCTTGGAACTCTTTGCACTGCTAGACTGCACAGGTAGCACAAGACTTTGCAGTTTTTTTCCTCCCCCCAGCAAATCACAATTAGTGCTGGCTTGGAATGAAAACTTGCTTCTTCTGGCTCAGTGCCAAGCAGTTGAGAACCACTGCTCTAGATGGTATCAACCAAACAGCCTTCACTGATCTCTCTGAAAGTAGCTGGAACATTTCAAATACTTGCGTCAGTTATAGATGGGACTTTTTAGTTCAAAAAAATTGGTCCGAGAGCAATGAAACGATATTCTATAACGGAGAAGCCGATGAATGAATTGGTGTATGTAATCTGCCTTTTACTCTTCAACCCTTAACAAGTAAAGATGTTTTGTGTTTCTTTATTTAGCCACTAATTGGGCCAGCGGGGAGGATGACCATGTAGTCGCCAGAGCGGAGTATGACTTTTCAGCTGCTTCTGAGGAGGAGATTTCTCTGCGGGCTGGAGACATGCTCAACCTCGCCCCTAAAGGTGAGAGCTCTTTAATAAGTGCTGGACACTGTTTTCTGTCCTCACATTCCTCTCATACATAAATGGTTTTACACATCTGGGTGTACTAGACCATTAAGTGTTTTATGAGAAAATTGTATTTAAATATGATTTTTTGAATCAATGTCATGAAGTTCCTTGAATTGGTTTCTCATCTTGTTCTTTTATCCACAACCAACTTCTGAGTTGATTTTTTTTTTTGTTGCTCTATCCAGAACATGTAATTTTTCACTATATATATCAATATCACAACATCAAGTTACATATAAACAATCATAGAGGATTGTATACATATCAGAAAGAGGTGGGATCCACATAAACGTTACGAGTAAAATGAACAACTCTTGTTTTCCTGTCCATGGAAGTGCATAGTGTTTATTGCGAAGACATCAGAAATAGCCTTTGAAAGTTTTTCTTTTAAGTGAAGCCCATCAAGCAAATTGTCAATAATGAAAGAGCAAATGCATGCTTTGGAAAACTAGAACAGTGTGGTTTTCCAAGAGAGATAGTTAAAGTTTTCCCCCCATGTTGATAAGATCAGATCGTGACCTTTTTATTCTCTCCCCTGTGTTTAGAGCAACAGCCCAGAGTGCGTGGCTGGCTGCTGGCCAGCGTGGATAGCCAGACCACGGGACTTGTCCCAGCCAACTATGTCAAGGTCCTGGGCAAGAGGAGAGGCTTTAAGTACACCGAGATGGAGAGGCTTGCTCAGGTCCAGGAAGGGAACACACAGGCCTCCCCGACACCCCTTACTGCACACCCAGAGTCAAATACTGCCCAAGGCTTTACTCCAGGCCTTGGTTCAGCCTACACCCCAGAGGAACTGCTAGAATCGGTGTACAGAGAAACACCGTCTTCCTTCAGTCTGGGAACATCCAACCCCAGTATGCCCTCCAGCACAGTGCTAAACATCCCTGAGAAGACTGACCTGTGATGTTTGTGCATGAATGGATTTCTGTGTATGCAAGTCTACGTGTGTTCATAACACTGGTTGGCTCAGTCAGTATTTGTTTGCAGTCTAACTCTGAAGCTTAACTAATAATCAGCCGACAGTAGATATTTGGGGAAAACACCATAGACCTCGTCAAGAATTGCTCAAAGTAGTTCCTAGGCTCATCTATAAGGTTTTATATCCTCAAACACAATCTGGACCTTCTGATAAGGTTAACGGTCAAAAATGGTTTCCATACATAGGTTCAGCGTGTTTCAAATTAGGAGGTTATTCTTACATTTTTTCAGTCAGAGCTTGTACAAGAAAGATGGTACACTGCTGTTCTTTTTAAGATCATGTCTGATTCAAGATGTACCAGATTGAGATTGCTCTATAACAAGAATTAGTTCAGTGTTTAAGGTAATACGGTGCACGATAAATCGGCTGTATACAGTGTAAAGACAAAGCAAGGGTATTTTGTTTGATAATATAATTATGTCATTTTCTTTTTGCTCTCAGTTGTAGGCTGCTTGGTCCTCAGCATTGTCTTCTTTGTGAAATGTGATTGGATTCATTCAGAATGGGATGGGGCTCGTTTTGCACATTGTTAGCTATTCGTTGGTCACAAAGTAATTTTGTAAATATTTAATATCATTATTTTGAAAATAAATAATTTAAAAAAAACGTCCATTGTGTAATTAATCAAGTGTGTATATAAGAGTGGGAAGTTGAATTGTGGACTTTCTTCACAACAGACATTTTGACTTGTCATAGTTGGAAAAGCGCAGCTGGAATTGATAACCTTAACGATGGCTAAATAACATCAAGTGTCCCAGTAAGCCTTTTTCAGTGAGTCAGCATGCGCAATACCAGGGCCTCTCCTGAGTGGAATGCAGCCATCATTAATCCAACTGTGCTTTTCCTACTAGGACATGTCAACATGTCTGCCGTGAAAAAAGGTCTATAAAGTACAATTAGGTTTAATGAGTAGGAGCATGGTTTTCACATCAGTAACATCTCAAAAGTTACGAGCAAAACTTAAGGCCAAAAGAGCTTATTTGGTGTAGTTTTAGGTTTTAATGGTAAAATGATTTTTTTTCAGATTTTTCAGGTAGCTAGCTAACTTAATTTAGTTTTATAAAAAGTAGACTGACGGCAGAAACATTTCAGCCGCTGTCTCTAAGCAACAGGACGCCTAACCTGCTGCAGTGCGACAACTGGGACGAGTCAGCAGATACCGACGGAATTTACCAACAGTTTTTATTTCTCCACATTATTTTAGGACCTTTCCGCTGAGTGCATTTTCACAGCGCAGCCTGTCGATATCATTTTTCTGTGCTGCTGGGCTTAAAAGTTTACAAACGAAGATGATAAGTAGCCACTTAACGTTAGCTAGCTGATATGCTTGCAGCTTGAAGCTAATGATGCCTTCATGGACTGTAGTTGTAGGTGCAGTTGGGCTTAAAGGTAGTATTGACCTTGGACATAGTAGGCCTACTTTGACAAAAGATAGTTAACTCATGGTCTACTTTGTCTTTAATTGCTAAAGGCGTGAGCGCATAACGTGAGCTACTTCACTCAGAGGACCAAGCAAGACTTGCCTACTTCGATTGAGTAAGCACATTTGTTAATGGGACGTTTTGCCGTACAAGTTATGCTGACATTGCAACATAAAGTATTATGGCTAATTTGAAGAAAATCGCAACACCCACCAACAACGGGGCAATACTATGCGGCTCACTCACGTAGATAGGCCTACTGTATATCCGTATATCTAAGGGCTGACTGCATGTCGAGTGGTTAGCTAGGAGTTCCTGAAGTACCTGAAGGCAGCAGATACTGTCTCTCAAAGCTAGCATTAGCAATAGCTGCAGTTAGCCGGTAGGGAGGACCGCAGCATCAGCATCATCCCTACACAATGACATAAAACGGGCACCAGCTTGGTTGACTGTACGAGACGACGGGAGGAACAACTCCGACACAAGAGAAGTATGTCAGCGATATCTCCTTATTCTTGCTGTTTGAATTATGTGTGCAGAACCATCTGTGTATAATCTGACCTAAAAGCATCTGATGTTGATGCAGCAGGAGGAGGACAGAGGGACTCGGCCTGCGCTAGCATCACTACTCTGCTGACACTACTAAGTTTCTCTATGGTCTACCATGGATTTATATCATAAACCGGCATCAACAATTGGATGTAAAATGAACAAATCCTCGACCTTATCTTTGGCTGCTAACACTATCTCAGAGTAAAGCTCTGCATTCCCTCCAGGATGTTATGACCTGTGATGTATTTATGTGGCAGACAATTATAGAAACTTTGCTTTCTAGTAAATGACGCATAAATATTACACAGACATCATTCACCAAACAATCCATTACAAGTCTAATCATATACAATTTAGACTGACTAACGTTACTTATTTTGATATATGTAAATAAAGTATGTAAATTTGCCTTTTGAAGGATAATGTTATAATTTATATATATATTTATGGCTAACGTTTATAAAAACTGGCTAGACTGAAGAGGGATTACCCTCTACTAGCTACATTCTCAGCTGTGACTAGCTGGATGGTATTTATTAATCAGTATTGATGCAATACCTCATATTTCATACTATGCCTCATACATTTTGTGGATGGATGCAAGTGCTGTCATACCGATTTCATCTAAGATGATACAGTCATTCATAATTTAGATAAGGGCTGCGACTAACTATTAATTTTTTATTATTGATGTGGTGAATATTTTCTCGATTAAACAACTTACTGCTGGGCCTATAAAATGGTTAAAACAATTGCCCATCAAAATTTCATTAAACTCATTTCTTCTGCCTGACCAACAGTCCAAACCCCAGAAATATTCAGTTTACTATCATGTAAGAAAGACTTAAGCGATCATTAAAATAGTTGCCAATTCTTTTTCTGTTGATCGACCAAAAATGTTAGCTCTAATTTGGATGTCATGATCCAGCAGATGTGCAGCAAATGTAGGCATTCATTGTTAACTCTCTGCCTTTTGTTTCTCACCTCTCTGCCTCGGTAGAAATGAGCCGCTTCTGCTCGGACAACAACAACTTTCCCTATGACAACAACGTCCTGGTTTTGGACATGGTGCTGGGCTCTCTGTGGGGGGTGCCCCAGCCCATAAACTGGGACAATGTAGCCAAGCTAGTTCCAGGATTCACTCCCAAGGAGGTAACTGGAATGCTGGGTAACTATGATTGCTTCCATCCATCCATCCACCGCTCTATTTGTCCAATCCCATCCATCAGTCATTGCACGGTTTAGTAACATTAGGCCTGGCTTGTTGATAATAAATAATACTGTGGCACTGATGTGATCTTCTAGTGTGCCCATCGATTTGAGGAGCTGAAGAGCACAGGGGGATTTCCTCATGTGGACAACCAATGTAATGCCCTGACAGAAGGAAGCCCCTCCCCTTCAGACGGCCTGACCACGCTGCTGGACACCGGGGAGGTGGTGGAGACAGGAAGCAGCCAGAGCAGCAGCAAAGTTACAGGTCAGTTAGTGCCATTTTGAGTAGTACAGATAACAGATATTTTAGTGTACTGTTTAGCTGTAAGAGTTTGCTCCAGCCAGTGAGCAGTGATTGGTTTTGGCTCGACTGTTTTCAACAGGGGGGTCGGGTCACAAACGTTCTAATTTTACAGCTAAACAGTACACTCAAATATGACCTGAAAACACACTTTCACACAGTCATTAACACTGCGTGAGAGACTCCTCGACTCTCATTGGTTGTTTTCCTTCGCGGTGAAATCTTGCAAATGCCATTATGAGCACTAGGGGGAAGCAGTGGAACATGATTTCTTCCATAGACTATTATATCTTTCTCATTTAGTACTGTCAGGATATAGTGAACGTTTAAGCAAATATGACAAAAACTTACTTTTTATAAAAGTTACTTACTGCAGCTTTAAATTTCATTCTGTGTAGTATTTCTCACAGGAATTTCCCCTCCCATTTCAGTTTTAGCCACTGCTGTACTTACTTGCTGCTCTGTGAGAAGAGCTTACACTGTAGCAATGATAAAGTAGTGTTTGATTATTATTTTTGTAGGATCATTGACATTAAATGTACTGTTTCTGTGAAAGGTCTTATAAGAGCGGCATATGTTTGTCCATGTTCAGGTGAAGGAGTGCATCCAGTACTGCCAGAAAACACATGAGCGCCATCTAAAATGCATTGACTTTTTATTTAATAAAAGCTTTTAATTTAATTTAAACATTTTCACTATGCCTTTTTCTTTACAATATATAATCAGTTAAGTCACAGCTAACTCTGTTAATAAAATGTTCTCAGGCTAGCAAACAGTGCCTGCTGGAACAAGCCAATATTTTAGAGCAGTACAATGCTTAAAATATATGTCGGTGCCAAAAAAATGTGTAGCTGTCGTATTGATGGTTACTGTTTGATAACTGGATTTAAAGTATATTTACATTTTTTTTCTGCTGCTGTCAGCAGGCTCCAAATCGACGCCCACAAGAAGGGCCGGTGCTGTGGAGAAGAAGGAGAGAAGGGTCTCCGCAGAGGAGGATGACAAACCTCAGAAGCCACGAGAGTAAGTATTAAGAACTCATCCTCACAAAGTGCTGATTCCAACAGCAGTGAACCCAAGTTAACAAAAATTCACATTGATTGCTTCTTACACACACGTATGCACATGCTCTATCTTTAAATGATACTCCACCTCATATTAAAATCATTTCAGTAGGAATCACTCACACCCTGTAGTCCATAAAATATTTAGCAGTGAGTTTTACTGTCGGGTGAGTTTTTTTTTTTTCTTCAAATAATGGATTTGAACTTTTGTCCTACAGTCCCAACATGGTCATCCACGTGTGTGACGAGACCAAGAATCTGAAGCAGGACTTCACATGTCCCAGAGAGCTTCTGGTTAAAGAGATGCATTACTTCGCCGAGTATTTGTCTGTGGACCCCCAGAGGTGGGAGGAGGTGGACATCTCCGTTCACTGTGACGTACAGATCTTCGACTGGCTCATGAACTACGTCAGGAGGAACTCTGCAGGGGAGGGAAACAAGGACAAACCCCGCCTCGGTAAATCTCTGGGCAAACTGTTAACAACCAATAATAATAATAATACATATCACATTCTTACACATAGGAACGCCTGAGCTGTAACTTACCTTGTTTGTGTAAATCCGTGGATGTCGCTCGATTTCTTGGTCACTAAACGTGGCGTGTGTTTGGTGTTTCACTGGCTGTGTGTTCTGTGTTGTTTGCTGGTTGTGGGGTTTGCTTGGTTGGTTATGTGGTGTTTGTCGGTTACAGAGCCCAGCAATGTGATCTCAATCCTGATCTCCTCCGAGTTCTTGAAGATGGATACGTTAGTAAGTGTTGTGACGTGCGACGCCATGTGTGGTGATGTGCTTCGGGCCTTTTGTTTTTCAAATGTAAAAAAAAAAACTATTGTTATGTAGCCTGGCAACAACCTTATTCCCAAGAATATCTACCAGCAGCTTGAAAATGTGTTTTTAAGAACTGATCATTTCTACTCTCTCCTAGTTCAGGAAAAACAAGAGGCCCATACATAGATTGTGACCTTTGGCCATTGTTAAGTTGATGTTGCATGAATGTTAAAAGTGTAGATGTTCTCTTGCCTTCAAGAGTTATTTAGACAGTTTGCAGGAAATGTTTATCACTGCTGTACTTACTTGCTAACACTGTAGCAATATAAAGGAGTATATTGCTGTGTCTGATAAAGTAGTATTTGATTACTCTTTATGTACGATCATTGACATTTAATGTACTCTTCCTGTGAAAGGTCTTATATGAGCGATATATGTTTGTCCATGTTCAGGTGGAGGAGTGCATCCAGTACTGCCACAAACACATGAGCGCCATCGTGTCTACGCCCTGCAACATGAACTGCATCAACAGCAACTTAGCGACGCGCATCGCCGAACTCTTCAACCACAACGAGGCCGACGACATCAGGGACAAAAAAGACAAGTTCAAAAGGTAACGAGATTAGGGCTACACAATTGATCGCCATTTAATCGAAATCGCAAAGTGCAATATCCAAATCGTAGGGGTGGCGCAATATTTGTTGAAGGCAAAATATGCCAGCCTACAAATCTTTCAAAAGAAAACATCTTTGTTTGGTACAGATCCTCGCAAAAACCACATTATAATCATTTGCATTTTTATTTTATTTTAATATTTTGTAATGAAAATGAGAATGATGGTACAAAAATGATCATCCCCTCCAATATCACGCATCATATCGCCATCGCAACATCAGTAAAAACTATCGCAATTAGATATTATCCTCCTATCATGCAGCCCTAAACGAGATGCAGAATATTGGCGTTTGGATTTTTATCACAAGTCGTTTCTCGAAGCATCTTGGATGAATGTGATGTGAGGTGAATGTGAGGAATCTTGTTATAGAGATAGTGAAGTCTATGATAATAGGTCATAACATCAAATTGCAAAAAGCAGCCAATGCTAGAAATCTCTTTTTTTAAATTTGATTTCTCCCTTAAAGCAAATTATTTCAGAAGAAAATTGAGCGTCTCTTCGATCCCAACTACCAGAGCAGAGATTCACCAGGAAACGCCTCGACTCTCTACAGGTGAGTAGCAGCAGCTGGAGCGGCAAGCAGTTACAGTACCTACCTCACTGCTTAGCAACAGTGCGTGTGAGTTCATAAACATTAGTTGCAATTTTTCTCTTACCTTGTCATTTGTTCTCTTATTGGTGTCAGTATCACTATTTGTCATATGTGTGTTTAATCCCAGGTGTGGTCTGTGCCATAAGCTGCTGACCAAAGACACCGAGAGGAAGATTTCTTGTGTTCCAGGGAAAATCAACATAGATGCTCGCGGAGAGATCATTTATACACACACTAGGTATTCTGGTTCCCACACGTGTGTAAAGATTCATGTACCTGTACCTGTAGTTCCTGTATTTGTTTAGCTGTCAGAAATATACTATTTACCTTTTAAGGACTAAACTCTTGATGTGTGTGTGTGTGTGTGTGTGTGTGTGTGTGTGTGTGTGTGTGTGTGTGTGTGTGTGTGTGTGTGTGTGTGTGTACACGTTTGCAGACAGAAGAGCTGGGATGTGCATGAGTACATCACGGGTCTGTATGAGGAACTCAAGTCCTGGGTCCTGGTCTACTGGAGAATCTGGGGTACCATCAACTACCTCACTTGCTTCCGATGCCAACAGGTGTGTGTGTTTGTGTATTCATGTAAGGTTATGTATTTAGTAGTAGTAATGTTGATACTATAAACCTGAGCACTTGTGACTAATTATATTTACCCCCATCTAAAGAGTTTCTCTCTGTGTGTGTGTGTGTGTGTGTGTGTGTGTGTGTGTGTGTGTGTGTGTGTGTGTGTGTGTGTGTGTGTGTGTGTGTGTGTGTGTAGCTGTTTGTGTGTGCAGAGCTAACCCATTGCAAGTACCACCAAGACAGTGTGCTGTACCCTGGCATGGGTACTGAGAAAGGCTGGCATGGTGCAGGAATCTACCCCTGCTGCAATCAGAGGGTTCTCCGCTTTGACCCCTCTGGTATGCCCAAGGTATGGACAAACACACACACACACACACACACACACACACACACACACACACACACACACACACACACAATATATGTGTAGTAATTGTCACGCTAAAGAGTTTAAAAAGAGGACCTAAATGCAGGAGACCAGTCAGGCAGGTTAAATATATAATAATAAAAAGAGAGCTTTAACAACAAAAGCTGAATCCAAAAAGACTAGAAATACTAAACACCGGAGAAGTAACCACTCGGAAAAATAACACTGGGAGCCAGAAACAAAAGCAGAGAATCCCGCGCTGAAACAGGAGAACACCAAGACTAATATACATAAGGAAAGGAGGGTGGTAACAAGGAACAGGTAAAAACACATGAGGGCGGGGCAGACAATCACAACACACAAGGCAGGAAGTAAAACAAGGGATGAAGATGAGAAGAACCTACAAAATAAAACAGGAAATAAAAACAAAACCCAGGATCATGACACAAATGTTCTATTTATTGTACCGTTCTAACCAACTCTTAACCAAAAAAAAACCCAACTAATCTTGGTTCAACATGAACTAATTCATATTTAGTTCTTACAGAAATCAGACCATGCATGCTTCACATTCTCTTTACTTTGGTTAGTAAAACAGGTGGATTATAGATAATGGCTGCTCAGTAATGCTTAATTGAACCAAAAATCCTCTACTTGGCATGTAAAGTAGTGCAGATAAGTAATCTGTTTAGAGTGCCGTCCCACTGCATGCTGGGACTGACCCCTGTTATTCTCCGTGGCTACAGATGAATAAATGTAGCTCACAGATAACAAAGACATCCACACGAGCTAAACTGCAGCACAAAGAGACTGATGTACGATGGCCGATGTAACCTATTTTTTTTTTTTTAAGTGCATCATGTGATCATTTGCTCTTTCATAGTTATTCCTCAGTGAGGTAGCATTGCTGTATTTAATATATATAACTAATGCTAGATTTTCCTCTAGTTTCCATGATAGCGAGTCAAAGCGAGTGTAAAACAAAGAAAGGAAAGCAGAGGATATTCTCAAATGAATGTAGGAGTTAATTCAGTACATTGCTTGTTATTTTGTCTTTAATGTCACCTGGCCGACGACCCTAATACTAAGTCTACTGTGCATGCACGTGTTTGTGGCTGAGAGATGTTTTCGAGCTGCGTGTCAAAGCCTCAGGAAATCCTGTTTGTGTGTTCAGGGCTGTAAGATGCGAGACCACATAGTGAACGTACCTGATGAAGAGAACTGTGACGAGGTAACCTCAGCCCAGACCAGAGTCCTAAATGACCTGCTGCTGCACAGAGACGCTGTGTGTTTGTCCAACACACCACCTGCAGACGGGTGAGCATGAGTGTGTGCGTGTCTGTCAGCCGACATTTTACAGGAGCACTTGTACAGGGCTGGGTATCGTTCAAACATTTTCAATACCGGTACTGGTACCGATACTGATAGCGTGACTTCGATACCGGTTCCTAAATTATCCTTTTTTCAATAACAATTTTATAAAACAAAAAGAAATTAGAACATTACACATTACGGCACAAACGTGAGCCGTATTTGGTGTTTTATGCCCCCAACGTCGTCTTCCAGGCAGTGCTGCCTGGAAGGCACAAGGATTAGGCAATGGTTAGGTGCCTTGAAGTCGACGTTGGGGGATTAAAACAGCATTCAGCGAGTTTTTCCTGCGTGTCTCTACTATGTGTAACGTTAGACAGCCAATCACAGACATTATTAGATCTTGGTAAAAGCATGCTGCGTGCTTATTGGCTAAAATGAGATTTACTCCTTTGGTATTGAATTTGGGTATTGAATGACGAGACATTTTTTCGATACTTTAAAGGGAATTCGGTCGGTGCCTAAAAAGTATTGAATTCGGCACCCAGCCCTACACTTGTTATAAAAAGGTTTCCGATAAAATTCACTTCTCTGTGTGTGTTGGTATGTGTGTTAGTACTGAGGAGAGTCCCTCCAGTGCAGAAAAGGTTCCGGACTGTGATGTTCTCTTGGAGCCAACACTGCTCGGCCCTCTGAGAGGAGACGGCAGCACTGTGAGTCTCTCTCTCTTTCTCTGTCTGATGCTTCTTTCTTCTACCAGCGTGTCATTTTTCTGGTTCTGACTTCAACTACTTTTCTTTTTTTTCGACCAGTTTTCCTTTTTGAAAAACTGGAGTCTGCAATTGGTAGGACGTTCCCCTAATTTCCTTCTCTACGTCTGCTTGCATATTCTGCTACTAACCATTTTGTTAGCCGTCTGTCTCCACAATTACAAACACACCTCCCTGAGATCTTTTGTTAGATTAGTCAAATGTAAAGATTGACTAAAGTCATTGTCATCAAGCAGCTGAGTAGCAATGTCTAAGATGTGTGACTTTCACCCTTCCAGAGGCAGCAGTCTCTCCTGTCGGAGGATGAGGAGTACACCACGGGGTCAGAGGTCACTGAGGATGAGGTGGGGGACGAAGAGGAGCAGTCCAAGAAACAAGGTAGGGGAGCTTTTTTTTTTTTTTTTGCTTTTTTTTTGTGACAGATCACAGCTGGATCACAGTGGCAGCTGTTGTTTTTGTATGCCTGTGCTGCTGTGTGGCCTTCGCCATCAGACAGAAATAATGATGAGTCATGTTTGTGGTAATTGCTTTCCATGGGGTTGGCTTTGATTTGATTTGGTGAGATGAGATTGATAGGAATCTCATGTGTGTACGCTAAGTACAGAGCTGGAGCCAGAACGTGGTTAGCTTAGCTTAGCATAGAGACCAGAAGCAGAAAAGGCTAGTCTGGGTCTGTTTGAAGTTTAAAGCTACATTGTGGAAGAATGTCTCCCATCTAGCGGTTAAATTGTATATGACAACCAACTGAATATTACTTTCTAGCCCTTCCCATTCCGAGCGCATTTTAACTCCTACGGTGGCCGTATTATTCCAAGAAGTACGACTTCGTCCGTGGGTGTTCCTTCCAGTGTAATAATAGTTTTACGTTTTCATTATTTTGGTACCATTTCATTGCTAACATCAGCTGTCAGGTTCCCAAACGAATGCAAGCTAATGTTAAAGTAAAGTATCAGCGTGATCCTCGCTCGTATGTATTCTGAATGATTCTGAATGTCAGATTCTACGCTTACGAGAATACTTTGGTTAGTTGGTGGAAGTAATTACACATGAATGAGCACATATTTTTGCGAAGAATCGACTCAAAACATTACACAATGGAGCTTTAAAAGCTATTCCCAAACACCTCTAAAGATGACGAAGTACGTAAGATGAAGGAACACGTTGCATCTGATTTGTTTCATCCGTTTATTAAGCAGAAAAGTCAGATCGAGCGTTTGTGGTTTTTAGTGGGGAGTTTTGTGCTGAACTATTTCTTCATCCATCCGTCCAACACGTGTGTCCTCTGACTTTACTTCACGCACATACATGAGATTGATGTAAATCTGTTCTTGGAAAGAAAACAAATAACCGAATCTTACTTATTTTCTTTCTACCAAATGTATTTTTTGGCGCTTTGAGCACCATCTAGTTGCTTCAGTGCTAATACCAAACAGCTTGTGTCTTCATTAGTAATAATAACAGTTAAGAGGAGAAACTGTTGAAAAATATTAAACTATGATGATAAGTCTGTGATGCGTGAAGTTGTGGAAATGGAGCAGGTGCACTGCTTGTCTGTCAGAAAGAAAGAAAGAAAGAAAGAAAGAAAGAAAGAGAGAAAAAATGGATATATTCAGGTCATTAAAATGCTGTTGCCTGGTTTAATTTAAAGGCTCCTAACTCTTCTAGCCATTACTATTATAACAACATTGTCTTGTATTGGCAGTTTAATTGCAGTTGATATGATTAATTATGTATATAATCAGTGGATGGCGATAGAAAGTCATAACAGTTATTACTGCAGTGATGCTGTCAGGTATAGGTGATAGGGTGATACAAATTCCAATTCATATTTCTGTCAATTTTATTAATTAATATCATAACAGTGATATATGGATACGTTGATGACGTCTTTTTTTTAATAATAATCATACATTTAACCCTTGTGTTGTCTTCCCGTCGACCTGCAACTTTTTGGTTTTCTGGGTCAAAATTTTAAACTAAAATTGGTCGAAACTTTTTCTCACTTTTCCCGACGTTTTTTGTCACTTTTTCCATTGTTGTCGGGGGTTTTTGCGCCTTTTTTAAAAAAAATTTTTTTTACATTTTGTCCACTTTTTCAATGTTCTTGTATCATTTTTCTTTTCTTCAAAATGCTACAAAATTGAATAAAACACCCAAATTCAATGAAAGTAGTGAACTGATTATTTATTTTACCGAACCATCCACGTTATTATTAAATTTTTTGGTGGTGGAAAGAAACCCAAATTTTCTGATATAGAGACTTTTTTAAAACGGGTCAAATTTGCAGTTTGTCATGTTATCTGAAGAATTAGAGTAAAACATCACGTCATTTTTCGTCACCCCTTGACTCCTTTAATCATGTAACATACGACGCCTTCAGCTCGTCGTTTACTGTGACTAACCACCCCATAATAAATGTCAGGTTTATTTTCTCTGATGTGTTTCAGTGAATCAGTTCCTTTAACCCTTGTACGGCTGGTGGCAGCTTCCCTTCAACGCTGAGTCACTGTTGTGGTTTAAATGATAAAAGTAACATGAGGACACACAATTACATGTTTCTCTATTAATAGCACATCTCCACTGTTCCTCCCTCTCTATGCATTTTCACATCTACTTTTTTTTAACCATTTCATTGTTAACTTTCAGCCCTTTCTAAAGATGGAAAACGGTTGCTCCCTTCGGCCAGCAGGTGGCGTCAGATGCCCTCAGCATATATTCATCGTGTTTTTGGTTTGGGTTTTTCTGTTTCCAGCTGCTAAGAAGGCCAAGAAGGCCCACAGACCTCTGAAAAAACAAACGTCCTCTCCAAACTTCCAGCGCAAAGACAAAGCAGAGAAAGTGAGTCCTTCGTATTCAATTCAAATTCCTCTCTGTGGAGCAAAAATACTGCCGACTGCAACGTGAAAATCTAAAAGATTTGTTTTTTGTTTTTTTTGTTTTTGTTTTTGGTCTTGTGGTGCGATACAGTGTAAAGCTGTGTATCGTTTCCAGCATAACACACCCTGCTTCATCCATAGCAGCAGGATTTACTTCATACAAATTACGGCGATGTCTGAAATATAGATATAGAAATCTTGCTTTTCCCACTGTAGGGACTTTGCTTTATTGTTGATTCATATATGGAGTTGGGGTACACACACTAGAAGCGTATCATTTGTTTATTCAAGCGAATATGATTCAGCTTCCATGACTTTGTACACACAGTGACTCTAAATGATGCATTACTACTGTACTGCAGAACATCTGCTTAAAGAGACAGTTCTTGTATACTGCATATTAATGGCTTCCATTAGCTGTTGTAAGTTGAACCAGAAATCGTGTAGTCTGTTTTTACACTGTTCACTTATTTATTTTTTAGTTACATTACATTTAGAGATGTTGTGTTAACTGTGCATTTGTTAGTAACTGTACTCCTACTCAAATAACACAGTACGGTACAGATTGACTGGTCAACTGTAACTTTAAAACCTGCATCGTTTGCGCTTTCTAAATCTGATTATCTTTCCCTCAGCCCCAGTCCAGGGACAACACACCGTTCATGTGAGTTAATCTGCAAACACAAATTCCTTTTTACAAAATCCTCCGACTCATGCTTCCACATTTCTGTATTAAAGTATCACATGAGGATGGACGTGTGTTTATGCTCAGCTTTGATTTGATGTTTTTTTTTTTTTTTTTTTTTTTACTTAAATGTTGTTTAACTGAACTTTTGGGTGCCCGTGGTGTGTGTTTTTGTAGAGTGAGTGTCCAGAAAAATAAGTGGGACAGTTCTCGCTCCATGCGATACAACCAGGACGCTCAGAGGGAAGAAGGTAAATGAGAACTGAATGTTGTTAATACTTTCCTATTTTGAGTCTTATATATGCTTTTACTTTTCTCTTTTATTCGTACTTTTATTTTATTTTTTTTTTTTTGAAAGTTAACATTCAGTGTTTTTATTCTCTATTTGTCTTTATGAACCAGACCAGCGCCGCATGGTGGAGGTCATCGGCTACCTGACTAAGATGAGGTTTGGAGACCAGGAGCAGAGCAAATCTAAGGATTCCAAAGAGGCAAGTGTCTGTTCTTATACATGCTAAATGTTATTTAGTATCAGGATGCTGGAAATGTAATGAAATGAAATGATTGGTGTTGAGCTGTCAAGCCCCGCTGTCCTAGTTTTTGCAGCTGCCTGATGTCGGATTGTTTTTGTTCTGGACAATGTGTGTGCGTGTGCGTGTGCGGTGTGTGTGTGCTGTTGCTGCAGCCTACAGGAGGAATCTACTCCAGACTCGAAGCGCAATTTAAGAGTGCCTCTCAAGCCAGACAGAGTTCAGAAAAGACACCCAGGTACTGGTTTTACACACACACACACACACACACACACACACACACACACACACACACACACACACACACACACACACACACACACACACACACTAATCATTATCATCACTAATTGACCGTTTTTGCAGGTCTAAAATCCGCTATGCTCAGATCCGGACAACAGAAAGGACTTGATGGGGAAAAGGCCACTGAGCCGTCAAAGAAACGAATATGAACACTGATGAAGAGCTCATCAAGACCCGTCAGTACACGAGGAAGAGGCGAGATCCTTCTGTGAGGGCTCAGTATAACAAAACAACCTCCTACTGGCAGCCCCTCTAGCACGGCCACTACTTATAACCCAGCTGTGGACTCTCTCCCCACCCCTTGGTAGTCCTGTTCCCTCCCTCTGTGCTTAACTCAGGTGACTATGTATCGATCACCATCAACCGCACCCTCCTGTCACTCAGCTAGCTACTTATTTGTGGTCCGTTCTTGAAAAGCAAGATCTCTGGATCCGGCTTAGCTCATAGGAAAGGTACTTGAACTGAACTTAGTATGTCTTTGTAGGATTTAGTTTTGGAGCTGGACAAGTTTGGGATTTCTACAACACCAGAAATGCTAGTTGTCATTTTATCTGAAGATCTGTATTATTTGGATCCAGTAAATCCCACACGCATGGAAGACTAAAAAACTAGTTTCAGAGAGAGATAAGTGATGCCAAAGGCCGGATAGGAAATGAAAAGTTCACTGCTTCAACACAGTTCAGCTTGTTTCGGTTAAACTGCCGATCACCGTACATCAGTACATTAAACTAACTCTGTATTAGCATTGCTGGTCTTCTGTGGTGAAGCCCAGCCGTCTGGGTGAGACAGATGCTACAGTTATTTACAAATGCCCCCCCCCCCAGTTCTGGTAGACATATAGGTCATTCCCATCTGTATTGGAATGTGACTGCACTGTACAATACTGGGACCAATAAAACATGAATGACACTGAACTCCGCCTATTTGAGTTTTTTTCCCCATTTCTCTCCACTGGGTGGCAGTATAGCACCTTGGGGGAGTTACTGGGCTCTTATCAATCAACTTTGCCCCAGTTTGACTACAACCTGTCAACCCTGCTCCAATTTACTGCCAAATGATATCAAAGAATTCAATGGGGTTAAAAATAAAATGTTAATGAAAACACTTATACTCCTTTTTCTCGGCCAAAAGAAGCCCGTTGATCTAGTAGTTTAGTAGAAACAGTGTGAAAGTCCTGGGCAGAGGGCTGCTAATGTGTCACTGGGTAGATGGTCAACCACCCTCTCTGTTTGAGAGCCACTGACCAGTGGTTGTGCTAACCTGGCACTTCCTGTCTAATGTACTCACAGGGGTATTAATAGCCCTGGCCTGCCTACAGCGTACACACAGAGCAGGGTATAAGGAGGCTGAGAGCGGGCATATCTTTGGGTAGGTGGTGGGTGGGTGGGGGGTACCCCAGCTGTTGCCTCTTCTCCTCAATAGCGGATGCCGAGAATGGCTGAAGATCTCTGGATCTGGGTCAGGAGGGGGGTCCTGTTACAGCCGGACTGAATTATGGTTCCAGAGAGATGTTCAGCATCAAAGCATCATATGAACTAGTAATTACCAGAAGAGATGCTGACTCCACAAAAAGCGGGCAAAAATGAAATTGTATCACTGATATGAGCAAAAGCCTTCCTTTACAGGGGTGTTGGGACATGCCGCCATAATACCAGAGTGGCCACTGGCCAAGGTTTTGAAATAAAACACAGAGAGCCGCAGCTGACATACTCGACCCCCAACAAAATGAAGTACAGGAAAGTATTCAGTTGATGCAGAATTGTAAGTCTCGTAGTGAGAATCCATCAGCTTCTTCTCTGCTTGCATCAGAGCTGACAGTTTCCGTCAGATAACCGTTTCAACTTACAGTGGCAGGGCGTCATCATAACCTGTAATGGAATACCAGCATGTTAACAGGGATTAGTTGCAGGGTCAGTTTACCCAGCACCAACCTTACCAAGGAGGTCTGAGCGGAAATGGCCTAATGCCACAGGAATACTGCATGTATGACAGATGGCATCCATCATCATCTACCTTCCCTTTTAGGATTTATGTGGGAGTGTGTAAGAGAAGTGGGTGAGCTCAGGTCACAACCGTCCAGGTGTGAGCCTAGATCAACATTTGTCACTGTACTGGGAGCAGGACTGCACTGTACATTGGGGGGGGTGGGTGTTTTCATTAACCCCTGACTAGTCATTTTACAGATGTCTGTCAGAGGAAGCTACATACTAAACAATACAAATATTACAGTAAGCTTTTCCTACAGGTTCGCTTCCAATCAATGTGGAGATATGACAAATATAAAATGGAATGTTATTTATTTTATGTTTTTAAATCTGAGGACAAAAATGCCACATTGTCAGGCTGCCCGCCAACATATCAGTTCACCTGGTCCAAACCTTCAGGCTGCAGGGTTTTGACTTTAATTTCATAGAACTATGGTTAAATATTCTTAAAATTCCATCTCCTCTTCCTCGCTCATTCACAGTGAAGCTCAAACATTGTGAAGTAAAACAAGTGAAGTAGCAAGTAGCATAATGTGGGGCATTAACATTTTCAGTAAGTATGAAAAATAACAAATTCCTGTGAAATGTGTCTCTGTTGTGGAATGAAGAAATCTGAGCAAAGGCAGGGTTATAAAATTCGCAACTTTAATCAGTTCAAAAAGTTCACAACAAATGAAACACCTTTAGAAGGGAAATTTGTCATTAGAGATTGGGTACTTATTTGGATTTATACATTCTTTACCTAATTAAACTCGTGGCAATTCATTTGCTCTCTGGACAAAAAGCCTTTTGTTTTATTTGGACAGAACTCAAAAACAGGTACAACTGAAAAAAATGCAAAAATACAAAATGAAATGTAAACCCAGTTTTTATTTTTTCATTTTGCTCTAAAGGTAGTGTCTTGAAGCACTACTGCATGGTAAACAATCTAAATTAGTACAATTCAAAATCTCAAAAGCCATCTGAGTTAAACAGGAGTTGTTATAAAGACGCAACCAACTAAGAACCCATAAATACCTCCGCCACTTCCTTAAAACATCCCATTAATGAAGGCTCACAAATGAGCAACAATCCTCTTAGAGGAAAACAAAACGCTGATGTCGACTAGGCGACAGCACACACGCGCACACACCCACAACAAAAAGAAACAATAGAATAAAAAGGAGAAGAAAGAAAAATGTTCCCATGGTATTAAAGATGCTATACAATTGGGATGATATGCACATATTCGGTTTTGCTTTCCCTAAAAAAAACTGTCGGCAGCAGCCATTCGCTTTTTTTGAAGGTGAAGCAGAACTCCTCATGAGCAACCGATGTGGATACATGAAGCAGCATCTCTCGGCCTTCATTCATTATCCGTTAGATTCACATTCTCCCACAATGCCGTGGGGGCACCAAATAAGCGGTGCGTGTGCCACTAAAAGACCACTTCCTGTCTGTCACACCACAGGTCCGGAAGCCTCTATGCGGACTTGACACATATGCCAGTTTTCACAAAAACCCTGCTCAGACTGTATATATATAATATATTTATATATAAACAATTATATGGGAAGAGGGAAGAACTGGGAAAAAGAGAACATGGGAGGTGGAGGGAACCGAACAAAAACAAGATGGTTAAGTTGTCTAATCGTTACAACCTCATCATGCAGGTCTTGGGATGGGCCAGAGACCAACGAAACATAAGCTTTAGATTAACAGTTCTGGAAAGATATTACACAAAAAGTCTCCATAGAAAACGCAGATTATGTAAAAAGGGCCACAGGGTGACGCGGTAATCATTTACATATTATTGGCATTGTTTTGGTCAACAAACATCCAATGGGACGGCCTGCTCTGCAGAAGGTGAGCGGCCTCCCGCCACACTCGCGTGCCTCTCTTGGGTTTTGTTGTGGTTAGGGTTTATTTGTTTGTTTGTTTGTTTGGTGAGGGGTACTGTACAGTTTGGTGGAGCTGGTGCTCAGTCACACATCTCCTCGGGGATCTCGTGAGGGTTGAGGATGCCCGGGACTGACATCTGGATCTTGTGTTTCTCTTCCTGGGCCTGGCGAAGTGACGCCTCCCTCTCCTCCAGGAACAGGTCGGTGGTGTCCTCGCCTGCAAACTCCTGGAACAGCAGCGATAAAACAAGGAAACACAGCGGTTAGCGCTTTAAAAGCCACATTCCACCTCTACCAATGCATTTTCTACATCCACTGATCCTTGTGTGGGATCCCGACTGATGCTCAAACTAAAGATTATTTTCGTCATCAATTCATTCTACAATTAACTGATTAGTCTCTTTTAGTCCCAGAGCCCAAGGTGACATCGAACTGACCAAATCTATTGAACTTACGATTTGAACCTGAGATGAAAAAGAATTAACCGGTTAGCTAAATTGTTAGCTAATTTGTTGATCCCAAAATCGATCAACTAACTAATTATTTTGATCCTGACAACATTTCAAAAGCTCAGTTGTATCTCTAACTTCAAGATTATAGTCTGGAAACTAACCGTAATAATCATTCAATGAGCCTAACAGCTGAAAAGTGGACCAATCCGTAGACTAGAATACAGGGCGCACATCACGGTCACTGTCATACACTGTTTTATTCCAACAATAAGCTGGCACAGCAGCCACAAACCTTCCATATACTTAGCAGAACAACCTGACCATGCAGGAAAATGTTATTTGTGGAAACAGCAGCTAAGCAGCTAACTATGTGGTCCCTGATAACCTCTGTGAGAGGAGACAAAGCCCGCGCAGCACAAACAACAAACAGCAAAGCCGGAGGTATGCAGGGCCTTGTTCACTTTAGTTTAGCTCATCAGCAAACAAACACACATGGATAGACAGTTCAAATATATTACATGCAATTAACATTATACAACTATTGTTTTTTTTTGGCTGTGTTTTATGCTGCACATTGGCTGAAAACAAAAACAAGGTCTGGTTGTTATATTCCAGTTAATTATCATGACTAGGGTTGGGTACCGAAACTCGGTGCCAATAGGGAACCGGTGGCAAAGTAAACGGTAGTAACGAGACCGAATAAGAACGAAAGTTTCGGTGCCTCATTTCGGTGCTTGACTTTACACTACACCTGACAGCATGTAACGTTAGCCTACCTTTAGCTAGCAGCTGGATTAAACACCGGTAAAATGCTGACAGCTAACGTTAAACAGTGTAAAGTGTGACTGTATTTCACTGTGGAGGACTGCAACAGCGGGATGTAACAGTCTGCTCTGCAGCGCGCAGCAGCAGCGCCGTTTGTCGCCAATTCATAGATATACGTACGTTTATATGGTCGGAATTAAACAACACAGACGGTGCGTTCACTTGCAGCTGCCGTCGTCGGAATTAAACAACACAAACGGTGCGTTCACTTGCAGCTGCCGTTGTCGGAATTAAACAACACAAACGGTGCGTTCACTTGCAGCTGCCGTTGTCGGAATTAAACAACACAAACGGTGCGTTCACTTGCAGCTGCCGTTGTCGGAATTAAACAACACAAACGGTGCGTTCACTTGCAGCTGCCGTTGTCGGAATTAAACAACACAGACGGTGCTTTCACTTGCAGCTGCCGTTGTCGGAATTAAACAACACAGAAGGTGCGTTCACTCGCAGCCGCCGTTGTCGGAATTAAACAACACAGACGGTGCATTCACTTAAAACAGGTAGCCTCGTGGTGCTTTCACAGTAATTGTAAAATACCCTTTTCCCATCTGGGGTTCAACAGCAATTTACTGGTGAAATAAGTTATTGTTATAGTTATTGCATTATTATTAAATCTTTAATTTTGACAATGGCCTTAGCAATAAACAAGTCACTGACTGTTGTTTACTACCCTTATTTTTTTCTTCTTCTTTTTTTTTTTTACTTTATTGAAAAGTACCGGTTCAGGCACCGGCACCGTTTTAAAAGTATCGATTTAGCACCGGAATCGAAAAAAAACCAAACGATACCCAACCCTAATCATGACACCTACATTAGCTGAGGCTATCCAAAGCGACTTATGAATGTGTAGCAGGGGTGCACGATTCAGAAAATGTCACGATTCGATATCGATTTTTAGGCTCAAGAGTCGATTCAAAATAATAATCATAAAAAAAAAAAATAAACGATTCACGGGCACCCAGATAGCTCAGTTGGTAGAGCAGGTGCCCATACATAGAGGTTTACTCCTCGACGCAGCGGGCCCGGGTTCGACTCCGACCTGCGGCCATTTGCTGCATGTCATTCCCCCCTCTCTCTCCCCTTTCATGTATTCTGCTGTCCTATCCAAATAAAGGCTGAAAATGCCCAAAAACATAATCTTAAAAAAATTAAACAATTCACAGTATATAAATGTAGTTACTTTTCCCATGTGATTGCAGTAGACATACAAATTTAAAAGATTTTTGGAATTCTATTAATCGATTTTGAATCGGTAGAGCTTGAATCGCGATACGAATGTGAATCGAGTTTTTTGCACACCCCTAATGTGTAGAGCATTGTACAGGACTTGTGAACTTTGACAAACTCACCTTTATCTGGACAAGGAAGTCCCTGAGGTGCTCCTTGAATGCAGGAATATCCTGGTTTAAGCTGAACAGCCCGGTCACAAACACCTTCACCTGAGCACTAAGGCAAACAAAGACAGCCACAGTGGGGTTAGCAGATGTGTTATTTTACTGCAGCAGAGAGATTGTGTGCGAGTTCGTGTGCGCTGACGCTCACTCTTGTAGGTGAGGGAAGGCAGTCTTGAGCAGGTTGGCCACGTATTCCTGGATGAAACCCTGGTTGTTAGGGCTGGCGGGGTTAAGCACTGTAGTGATCTTCCCCTCCTCCACCAGGTTGAACATGTAGGCCAGGATGGACGCATGCATCGTCAGGCCTGCAGGAAAACACACCAACACGCACCCTTTTACTAAGGAAACTTAAATTATTCATCACTAAAAGATGTTTGTACTGGAGCGTTCAGGTGTCCCCACAGCTCACGTGTGTCAGCTCACCGGCAGTATGTGATGTGTCAGTGACCACGGAGAAGATGTGTTGTAGGATATCACAGAAATACGTCTGGTAGAAACTCTGAGCGGCTGCTTCTTCCTGGGCCACATTCTGCAGCAGCGTGTACAGAATCTGCAGACCTGGATGAGCAGAAACAGAAGTACAACTTCAGCTTCCTACACATTGTGCGGTTCAAAGTTCCTCACATTCCCTCCTCACAAAAGGAACGTTATAGCTGTACGATATAGCGGGGCCAGCAGCATGATCTGACAAGTAAAAATCAGCGAGTGCTTCTCAACATCGCTGACACCGGTGTATCACAGTGCACCAGCTGTGTCAAATAGTTTTTGTTGCTTAATATGAACATGAATCAATGTAGTTAAGTGCGTGCGTGTGTGTGTGTGTGCGTGTGTGTGTGTGGTGTGTGTCAGAAGCCTTACCAGTATCAGCCACGTTCCTCATGGTGTGTTTGAAGGCCCAGATGATGGAGTCCAGCACCAGTTTGAACTGGGCAGGGGGGATGGCGAGGAATGCAGGGAAGCAGTGAGAGTTTACAGCTTGGAGCAAGTAGAAGAAGTGGGTCCTGTGCTCTGGAAACTCCTCAAAGTTCTATCAGAAACAGTATTTTTTTTTTTTATTTAAAATAAGTCAAAGTACAGATCTACTTTAGCAAACCGAGACAATGCAGACAATGTTCAACCCCAGGTATATTGTTGTGCTTCAACTGCAATTATGATTAAATTGTTGTTTTTTATCAAATGCAAAGAATCTTAAACAAAACAGCATCATGATATCGGCATTATATATATATATATATATATATATCGGCACCGGCCATTGAAAAACCCATATCGATCGACCTCTACTACAAATGCCAACAAAATCAAGCGTATAGAGAGACTGCCCTTTACTTTAAAAAAGGTCCCATGGCATGAAAATGTCACTTTGAGGTTTTTTAACATTAATGAGTTCCCCCAGCCTGCCTACGTGGCTAGAAATGGCGATAGATGTAAACCGAGCCCTGGGTATCCTGCTCTGCCTTTGAGAAAATGAAAGCTCAGATGGGCCAATCTGGAATCTTCCCTTTATGTCGTCATAAGGGGGGAAAGGTTACCTCCCCTTTCTCTGCTTTGCCCGCCGCCCACAGCTGCCCAGAGAATTTGGCCCGCCTGTCGGTACACGATCCGTTCTGCACATGCGCAAGATAATACTGTTTTACCGAGGATACGACCTGCACGATCCGTTCCACGCTAGCCTATGGCTAGCCTCCACCGGGAAGCTAACGTTAGTTTAGCTAACAGCTAACTCGGCTAACCGCTAGCTGACAGCTAGATTCAGTCGAAAATAACGTTAAGTCAAACTTAATGGGAGAAGCAGGCTACAGCTAAATTAAGACTTTACAGTAATAACAATAAAGACAAATATTGAGTGATTGTATTTTAAATGAGCACAAGTAAAGTAGAACTGACGCAACAGCTGTTATATATGTTAACGTTTATTTTCAAGTTTTATTTTGAGGGTCTTTTAAAGTTATTACATGCTGTCTCAGCTAGCAGTTAGCCAAATTAGCTGTTAGCTAAACTAACGTTAGCTTGGCTGTCGACCGGAAGCGTGGAACAGATCGTGCAGGGTCGTGAATCCTCGTACAACAGCTCGTACAAATGTGCAGAACGGATCGCGCATGTGCAGAACGGATCGTGTACCGACACCGCCCATGAGGAAATAGAGCAACAACCGTGGCCGCAAGCTGGTCAAGGCCACCCCTCCACCTTGCACCCCCCCCAATAGCATTTAAAGCTACAGACACAGAAATGGCACATCTTAAGTAAAGCTCATTGTGCGACTGGCTCTAGTGGCTGTAATTCTGCACCAAGGTTGAATTTTGGGAAAGATACTTCAGATACAGTATTAGGGGACAACTAAGGCCTATATAAAAGGATCCAAAAAGCAGAATGTCATAGGACCTTTAAGACTTCCCTTTAAGGCAAAAACTATATTTAAAACACTGGGGAATTGGACTATATATTTACAGGATATATATGGCTATAAGATGTAACCCGTTACATGGCATTGAAAGACCCTGTGCTGTATCGTGTCCCATGTCAACCCACTCATTTTGGATTGATATCTTAAAATAGTCAGTCCAATATAGCGCTCTAATTAACAGACTGCTGTGAAGGCCACATGATGTCGATCACTGTCAGTATCACATGTTTAGATAAACTTTCAAATAGCAATACCCACCGATCATGCGGTTAACCAAAACGATGATCAGCCCACTTTGAATTTTAACTGTCAGATTACAAGCGGTGTCCAGTTGATCATTGTGCCTTACCTTGTTGATCATGTTCAGGGTGCACTCAAAGACGGCATCAAAAATCTGGGGTATCTCGCCGGTGATGTGTCCCCCCAGCTTGTTGACGATGGTTGCCATAGTGCTGAGGACCTCGGGCTCACGGGCAGCGGGGACATTGCGTTGATAGTCGATGAGGACGGCGTCCAGCAGCGGTGGAACAAAGTTCTCCCCAACCTGGAAAACAACAGGAGGGATTAGCTGGGACCAACTAGCAAGCAACAGAGGAAAATAAAAAAAACAGGAGCATCCACCTATAAAGACAGGTGCTGCAAACACATCTACCTAGACTTCTTAAAAAGGCTCAGTTTTGACAGGTACAGTACATTACAAAAAGCTGCAGCTATAATTTTTGCACGTCTATAAACTCTGACACACGATGAATATTAATGGTTATGCAGATAAAAACACAGCTGAGGGCACAAACTGAAATCTTTATGTTTGATCTAAAAATACAAACTGGATTAGTTCTATTTCTTTTCTACTGTCAACCGTTTCATTGATTGCCACAGAGTGAAGTATCTCCTGAGGACACAAAAGTAAAAATATATCACTGCTGTCTGATCAAGACCACGTTAACTTTTTCTTTTTTGTAGAAGTATTTTGTTATATACCATTATATTTATTTTTGTGTGAATTTAGAGTGGAATGTTCATCACCCCAAAAAAAAGGGCTATTGTTCCTCACGACAACTTCAGACATATTAGGTTTTCCTCTCCCGGCAGTGATGTGCCTTAACATTTCAGAGGATCTCATTGTGATTTCTCACCATCTGTGGGTCGTTTGATCGGCTGACCCAGCCCGAGATCAGTTTCAGTGTCTCTCGTTTCACTGTTCTCATACTCCGGATCAACGGCTGTTTCGTCACCATCTCACCTGCAACACAAAGAGAAGACAATATATTATAGGCACTACGCAGAGAAAACGTCCTCACACTTTGTCTAATAATATATTGTTTTCTTGTGAGCATGTGAGTTAAAGTTCTGCACAGGGTACACAGAAAGGGTCTTTGAGTATTACAAAGCATTTGGAGACCTGTGAATCTGCAGATAAATGCTGTCTGGTTGAACAGTGAAGGATCATGTTTGTGTGTCACGGTTTGCTGTTCGTTAATGGTTATGGTCAGGCACTGAGACGAAAGATATTAAGGTGCTGTAGCTGTCCTTTTGATACAGTTTCTCTGGTTGTACTTAGGCTAGATTCCCACTACAGGACTTTAGCCCTGAATTTTGTCCCTCCGACAGTTTTTGAAGCCCCATATGGGACACAAATCCGCATTGGCTCAGTGCTCGAGCGCAATGTGTGAACTGTTCAAAAAAACGCAAGACTGTTGCCTCGCAGACACATTCCAGATATATGGCACACTAAATACCTGGAGTTGTCGGGGAAGATTTTTTTCCTCATCCCGCAACCCTACAGGTAAGCAGGGTTTATCAGGTTTGGGGAGCCTGGCTTCAATCACAAATCGATTAAGTGGTTGCTTTCATTTGAAAAGCCATCTGCTCTGCATCATCGCCATTTGTTCCTTCTGTACGGCTCGCCATTTCTTTCCTGCGCTGTATCAGTGGGCATTGTAAGTGCAGAAATCCTTGATCAGTACTGACAGATCTCATACGGCACCTCTCCTCCCATTTAAGCCCAGAGACTCAGAGATGAGTCACTAAAACAGGCCCATGCGAGAAAAAAAAAAAAAAAAAAAGGACACAGTATTGCTGCAAACAAAAGGCCACTACTGAATGACAAAAAAATACTAAAATGCTACGAGTGCATAAGTAAAGGCTAGAATAAAACAAATTATTGCAACTGTAGCACCAACCAACAAAAGCACAAAATGATTGTTTGTATTAGTAAGTGTAGCTTAATCTTTCATTTCCAAAATCTTTTAACAGAAAGTATTAACACAGTATCGAAGGCATTTTTCTAACCTCTCAACACACTGAGGCCAAACAAGTCCTCGACAAGTGCAAGGCACAACACAGAAGACATTAGGTTAGGCCTCAGCAGTATCAATATAGGTTTTGAGGACATTTGTGTTCATATCCTAGAGACACAATAGATGATTTGTATAAGATGTTAAAGAGGCTATATCTGTAAAACTGGAGAAACATCGCTGAAAAGATGGAAGGGAACAGAGGGTCCACCTCTCTGCTGTAACATCACTGCCTTCGTGTGCTTGGACATCACATTGCGAGGGTGCTTTAATTTTAGTCTTATCAATCTTAGCTCATCACGTGACCTTAAAACTGTGGTAGGCAATTTGTTTTTGGCGTTGATGAATCTACAGACATGTTATCAGTCAGCTGGAGGAGCATAAACACACACCTCCCTTACCATTTGTCTGAATGGCAGCAGAGATGTTTTCGCTGAGGCACTTGTAGACATTGAGCATATCAAGGTAAATCCGACCAAGCTGGATGACAAAGGGGTGTCCCACGGCCTTACAGGCTCGGACGTTGGTCTTCAGGATGCTACCCAGCTGTTTCACAGTCTCTGGGTCCTTTAAGATGTCCACGTTCTGAGGGTGGAGAGATGTACAGATTAACACACGGTTTTTGATGGTCTGTCATAGAACATATAGACTGGTATATTGGATAAACTTTGTTAGTATGTGGGGGCATATTGTTCTCTTACCTTAGTAGCCTGCTGGATGATGCTGTCCCACACTTGATTGGGCAGCAGCATGTATTTTTCTATCAGGTGCTCTTGAACAGCCTGATCTGTCTGGGCCCCAATCATATAACCTACGGCCTCATAGAAGGTGTGCACCTGCACGCAAACAGGAAGACTTGTCAGCAAAAGGTAAATAAATAAGAGAAATTATTTTCAAGCAGAATTGTGCCAATGACTGCGTCTCTCTGTGTACTCTGCACCAGTGTGATGCATCTCTAGAGATAATGAAAATGACAATGAGAATGCATTTGCTGACCTGCTGAGGTTGGAGGTCACAGATGATGGTGTTGATGTTGTTGAGGATCTCGTCGATGAAGGGCATCACCTCTCCCACCTGCACCTGGATAAAGTGGCGCCGGCACTTCTGGGCGATCTTGATGAATGTGTCACAGGCCATGTCCTGAACACCATCATGGGTCTCTGATGAAGAAGGGGCATGGAGGATGATAAGTTGGATCAAAATTGGCATCATTTCAAAATCTGATATGCATAGATCCAACAAATTTAAACCAATGCGTTACACTTTCCAAAACCAAACCACCTCTCACCATGCATGAACTCAAAGAGTTTGTTGACCACAGTTTTGAGGAACTTCCAGTGGGCTCTGAGAAAGCGTGGATACTGGCCGACAATATACATGATGTTGGAGGCTATGATGGCCTTGTTGTCCTTTCCTCTTTTCTGCTCGCACAGACCCAGCAGATCCTGAGACAAACAGGACAAAAAGGGTTTTCAAAATCATTCACATGACCCGGGGTCAGTGTTCAGTGATTGTTCTATACAATCGCTTGAAAAATCACAAAGTTGTGTCAATAAACACGTGACCTGACCAGAAAGGAAATTATGAACTGTAATCTATTATTGAAACCGAGCAGCTTTAAATGTTTACTTGGAATTATAATTATAATGTTGAAGCATTTTTGAAGTCAGACATTTTACTTTTTACAAATATCTAAACACATTGTAGAAGTTTTGGAAGATCTTGAGCGGTTTAAAAGTAAAGTACTACAACAATGAGCATGTTGGTCCCTTTATACCACAAGTTCAGGGCTTTTTTGTACCTTGATGACAGTGACCAGGAACCTCTTCTCGTCCTCCTCGTGCATAGCCCCACTGATGGATCCGATGGCCCAGCACAATGTGTTGAGGTTCTTCCAGGACCATTCGGTGCCGTTCACCTGGTTGTGAAGCTTTTCTGTCATTATGCGTTCCGTGTCCGCATAGTCCAGGTGAGTCAAGTACACTGCAGGATGGCACAAAGTAGATTTTTATTATCGGTATGTGCACAATGTATGGTAGAAAAAAAAGTCTATGAACAGACAGTAAAATTGGTTTGCCAGTGTGGAAACTGACAAGGATCAATATATCCATTAAACCCAAAATTACCAGCAGTGTTATTCTATGAGCCTGGAGTCTGTATTATCATTTTGATCAATCTATTTTAGGTAGCCAATGTTACAAGCAGCCAATAGTAAAGAGTAGCATCAGGGTTGGGAGGGTTACTTAAAACATGTATTCCGATACAATTACTAATTTCCTGTTAAAAAAAAATGTAGTTAGTAATCTAATCCACGTATAACAATATTAAAGTAACCTAACTTGATTACTTTTGGATGACCTCAATACCAAATATGGACATGGGTGATGCACAGTGCAGTTCCCCTTTTCTGCTTTGAACACAAAATAATGATGAAATTTCCACCCAGTGAAATCCTTTTTTTTCTTCTTTATATTTTTTATTTTTACTAACGTTAGGAGGCCATGATAATGAATTGGCAACTGTTAGTTTATGGTTTCACTCAAGACCAGAGTTGTGTTTTGTGAGACTCGTGAAGGGCTGTAATATGTGTGCATGTGCACTAAATGTATCAGTAATCTGATTAAAGCTATTGTAGACACTGTATTTTTGGGGACGTTGGTCAAAAAAATCAATAATAATCTTTCAGCATACTTTAATTCAATTGGTCTGAGAAAACAACACTTCTGCACCTCCTTGTACGTAATGTCGTTCCTGTGTTCTGTTACTCCCCAAGCCTGAAGCTTTCTCTACATACCTCTATTTCTTCACGGCTTATCTTCAGGTTCACAGGGGGCTTAAGTCTATCCCAGCAGATACACCCTGAATTGATTGCTAGTTGACGAGTTTCCAAATTAATCTAACTTGCATGTCTTGGGACAGTGGGATAAAATCGGAACACCTGCAGGAAACCCCTGAGACACAGGGAGAACATGCAAACTCCACAAAGAAAGGCCCTTGACAGCGCTAACCACTAAATATTTTGGCAAATGTTTTGTGAGGATTTAGCCTATGTAATCAGTGGGTATGCATGAAGCTGCATTATCAATGATTAAGTTACTGAATGAATGTAAATAAGAAGTCATACAGAAATCATATCACTCTTAGTTATGATTAATTAAAGCTGCAGTGGGTAGAATGCAAAAAAACTGCCAGAATTTGAAGTGGAGTGAGACCTCTTCCTGCAGCTCTCCCGCTCCCTTCTTTGTCAAAAGGGAAATGCATGCGCAGAACAGCCAATAGGAAAGCTTTCTCTCTCTGAATTGACCTGTGATTGGCCAAATTCTTTTGTGACGACTAGATTTTCTGAAAGCCTGAATACAAAGCCAAGACGAGGCGCAGTTTTCTCTCAGACTATTTGAATTACAATATGCTGAAAGATTATTATGGAATTTTTGCCCAGGGATGCCAAAGACCCAGCCAAAGATAAAGTGCCTACCCCAGCTTCAAACATTGCATTTTTGTGTACGAGTATAAGTGAGTATGTATATAAGTATGCTAAATATAATGGCAGTGGACTTAGAGGTTCTTATTACTAAATCATACCAAGGGTTTCCCTCATGTTCTTGTAGAGGTTGATGGAATCGGTGTCCTTCATAAACTCTCTGACCACCTCTCCCTGGTCATTCTCCACCACCAATACCTCCTCGGGCTTGGCCATCCGACTTACCATTAGCAGACGCACCTGTCACAAAAGATAAACACCTGTCAGGGCGTACACACAGCAAAGAATCTCTCTCTCTCTCTCTCTCTCTCTCTCTCTCTCTCTCTCTCTCTCTCTCTCTCTCTCTCTCTCTCTCTCTCTCTCTCTCTCTCTCTCTCTCTCTCTCTCTCTCTCTCTCTCTCTCTCTCTCTCTCTCTCTCTCTCTCTCTCTCTCTCTCTCTCTCTCTCTCTCTCTCGATATTCAGTAACATTGTAACCCGCAAATCTTTTGGCAGCAGTTTAGCAGCCACCTGTTGCTTGACCAGTGCCAACTGATGCTAATATGACTGTGAGCTAAGACTCTACTGAAACCCTTCTGCACCTACTAAACACTTAGCTGCTGTGCTATCTTGAACTTCAAGTGAGAAATGTTTCTTAAGAGAAAAAGTTGCATTGACAAATTGAACTACAACATCATATAACATCATATAACATCAATGTGTATGTAAGTGGCAAAAGAGACAATGCCAATCAAGGCTGTATGTGTGTTAATTCTTCAATAAAGCAGTTAAATGAAAAGTGGCTGTGTGTTGTACCTTGGAGAGTACAGGCAGATAGAGCTGTCTGCGTGGTGGCACGTCAAAGTGCTGGTTGCCAGAGAGCAGGGGGGACGTGGACGTAGAGAAGGGACTTTCTCTGTAGAGCTCAGCAGCCAAGTGGTTCCAATACTCCAGACAAATTTTGAAGATCTCAGTCTCTTCCACCTCTGACACCAACAGCATGTAGTGGAGGGCCTGGGAAAGGACCAAGGGAACCATTAGACAATGGATGCAGTTATCTACACAATACTTCTATTTGTTTACTCTGCAGTATTTTCTCCACAGCACTGTGTCCCTGTGACTGACAGTATTCTATCTTACCTCCATTAATGTTTCTCTGAGGTTGAGCCGTTTCTCAATGAGCTGCCCGTGCTCTTTTAGAAAAGTACAGAGGAACAGACTGAGGTTCTGGATGAAGTTCTGCTCGTCATCTTTCCCGTTAGCGTAGGCCAGACGAATGTTGGTGTTCAGAGGCAGCATCTGCACGGATATGGATCAAGATTGAAATCTCAATTAACAGCTTTAAAACAAGAAATGGGAATCTGAGCACTGTGTTCTTAGCCTAACGCACCTGTTTGAGTTGACACATGGTCAGGGTGAAGAGTGTGACAAACTGCTCCTCATACTGGCTGACACTCACACCGGCAATCTCTGTGAGGCACTTCAGTGTCACATTGCGAAACATGGGCACGTTCAAGAACTGAAAACCGTTTAAACAGATGTTTAGTTAAAGAACAATTTGTGTAACTAGCAACTATTTGTAGTATGTGTAAGCTTGCCTGGCATATACTTGCTGGCTTTACTTCGCAATTGCCAACAAATCCATGGATTTGTCTTCCAAACAATTTATTGTAACAATTCTAGTCTACTTGTTACGTGACACTGTGTGCATCTGCGTACATACCTTATACACCAACGTGCTGATCAGTTTGGTTTCAAAGATGTACCCCAGAGGAATCCAGTTGAGAAAACGTAAGAGGGTCTCCAGAGTAGCGTGGACCAGTGGGGCATTCTGGGAATTTTCCTAAGGTACAACCAATGAGATGACAAACCGCTGAAGCGTAACTGATGAAAAATGTTTGTACGCTAATCCTAAAACGTAAGAGATGAAGATTTGCATACCATGACAAACTGGCAAAGCTGGAATATCTGTGAGAATTCATTGCACATGCTGAAATAAAAGAAGAAACATTATAGAACATACCGGATGCATCCAACACATTTTGATACTGACATTTTAGAGATCTTCACTACACGATTATTGTGGCCCCAAGTATACACGAAAACAAGATTATCGCGATATCGCATTTTTTGGTAAATACATTACAAGCAATGATTCAAAATAAGGGGAGTGGAGGGGGAGAGAGTCTGTCAACCATAACTGTACAACTTTTTTTTATTATTATAACTTAATCTCATGTGTGCATTATTAACATTACATTATATATCATTTAACTGACGCTTTTATCCAAAGCGATTTACAATTGCTATATATGTCAGAGATTGCACGCCTCTGGAGCAACTATGTCTTGCTCAGGGACACATTGGTTGATGTATCCGGTCGGAATCGAACAAGGGTCTCCTACACCAAAGGTATGCGTTACATCCACTGCGCCATCACCACCCACACGATATCAAAGAAACAATTATTTCCCACAATTTGCCACAGTAGCTAACTGAAAAAGGAATAGGCTGAAACCTACGCTTATTTTTGCCTATCCTATCCCTATAGAATCACCCAGAAATCCAACAGAACTAAATGAAACCAAATACTTGAGTACAATCCTAGTAATGTATTTTACAATTCATATTTTATTCAAATACCTTCATAACAGTTAATTAATTTAGATTTTAAAGCTTTTTTGAAACTCCGAGACGTACACATTTTCAACTCATCATAAAGTTCGTTCCATTTATTTAACCCCCAAAACTGAAACATTTTTATTTTACATCAGTCCTCACTTTACCAGTTTCAAAGATAGAGAACTGGCTTAAATTATAATTACCTTCTCTTAATTAAAAAAAAAAAAAATCCCCAAGGTTTTTAAATATACCATGACAGAGAAGATTTGGTTGATTTGTCAGTTATGTGATATTCCACACAAAATCTATCTTTCAACTTTGAAACACTCACTCTGTAGGCTTGTAGGTTAATTATGGTATTTTGGTGGTACACTCAAATACATAGATCCCACTGTAGGTTTGTTTAGCAATGCCTACAAAGCAAATTCATTACACTTTCTACAATTAACACAATTGTGCTTCCAGAGGTTTGTGAAGATGCAGCATGCTGACCTGTCTTTTAGGTGCTTGGCTTTGACCTGGGTCATCTGGCCACTGGAGAAATCAAAGACCTCCTCGCTGAGAAGCTTGAGAATGACCATGTTGTTCTGACAAAGGCTCTCGCTGGTACGACTTGCCCCAACAATGTCACTGATAAAGGTGGGCCAGTGCTTGGGCCACTCCTGCTTGAGGATCTATAGACACAGGGGGCACAAACAAGTTGGTGTTAAATGGTTCAACAGTGACATTTCCCACTGAGACGAACACGTGATCCGAAAATTAAAAAAAAAAAAATGAAGGGGATGAATCTGTGACTCTTGCTAAAAATAACGATCCCTCCTTCCAATCTCAAGTCAGGCATGTGCCCCTGTTTCTGCTTTGTAGGAGACTCTCTTACTATGTTCATAGAGTAGTAAAAACAGAATGTAAAAGTGTGTTAATGAAATCACAAATCCCACACAAACATTTAAACACAGCCTCCAGAGTGAGGACGAGGTGGAATCTGGAGCTCTACAGTCCCTGCGGACCAAAAACAATGTAAGCTCAGCTGATGCAGGCAGAGACTCATTCACTATGGCATTAATGCAGTCACTCACGTGGCCAGTCAGCCAATCTCTGTCTCCCTCATGTGAATATACCACACACGCACACACAAAATTCAGAGCGTGGACACTACTGTGGTCTAATTTGTCCGACTCAAGACCTTTCCAATACAGTATACATCTCAATGACTCACGATAGTGTCCTGAAGTGGTAATTTGTTGATCAGACAGCACACAGCAGTGAACAGCGTTTACAGGTCTCAACACTTTCCTGGAGTAAGGGTACAATCATCACTGACTCAACTTATTATATTATATGTTGTTTTGTACTTGTATGTCATTGTTGTTGTGTCTCTTTGCTGATTAGAAAACTGCTACATAAATAATGACTAGATCTTATATCATGTTTCTATACAGACAAATACACTGCTTCTCCTGCAGCTTTCTCTCTTCACGGCGATCCTCTTTACAATCATGAGGCCACAGCGCCAATTAATAAACATTGTCTGGCAAGCCAGACGATGGAGAATTAGTATGCAGTTTTAATAAGAAATCATGAACTAAGCTGACCTGGGCTGCGGTCGAAAGTCAAAACAAAATTACATCCAATGTCTTTCTCTAAACACTTTTTCTTGACCTTGATGAAAAACATCATGAGGTCAAGGTAAGATGTGTAGGAGAATTCATGAGGACAAAAAAAAAAAAAAAAAAATTTAAAACCGCGGTGCTAGGAGAATCTAAAATGTTCTGAAGATGAACTACTAAAAGCTCATCTTAGATACTTTGCCTCGTGCATTCTGACGGTGTTGGTTAATGCAGGCTATATAAACAGTGAAAACCTGGGGAAAAATAGGACTTCATTACAAAAGGTTAAAATTAAAATACAAAAAGGAATATAGGCTACCAGTCACAAAGGTGAAATTAAGTGGTTGTTAACTTGTCCCATTGAGAAAGGTTGCTCACGCACACCCTCCTGTCCACTCATATTTTCCACATGAATCTCAATAAGTAAGACTGTATGAAAATAATTGTTAAATTTATGCAAGATAGGCATATCGTTTGTTTTTGTTACCGGCCGAATGGTGCATTGCTTTAAACAGATGGTCCAGTGTATCCTGTGCTAATGGAGATAAAAAAAATAAAATACCTTTCTTAAGCATTTAGAGAATTTGACCAGCTCTTATGGCTGCCACTAGATACTTCTGGATCATTTCACTCAGTTAGTAAGCTTTCCAGGAAGAAAAAACAAAACAATTTGAGCCCCAGACAGTTTTAGAGTCAGACAGACTAATTAAGAGTGACATCTTCAGGTTTAAAAGTATCACTGCAAAAGATGAGGGGAGCACTGAGCTCAGCAATAAGACGCCCAAACACGCGGTTATCCTGAAATTCTAACAAACTGCCAGCATATCCATCTATTTTATTTGAAATGTATAGTGTGTTTCAGATACAGATGTGCTAAACTGTCTAACATTTAGAGGTAGTGTATTTGGTGAAAAGACGAATATATTTTGTACCCGTTAATCACCGGATTGCTCCCTGTAGCTACAGAAAAGCCATTAATCCATAATCCACACCAAGCAATGAAATTAAAATTAAATCACTGGTTTAGAGCTTTTAGTTTACATTTTCACCTCCAGTCTCCTGAAATCGGGGGCTTCATCTGTTTTCTATAAATAATTATTTAGGGTCATGTAACTCACCTACGTTTTAACACTTAGTAAGCACTGTGACAAGTTAGCCTGTGAGAAACTAACAAACCACCTTGACTCAGGGATTTCCAGCAGCAGCCAGTGAGCTATAATTTTATATTTTGCAAAATACAAATTCGCTTTCCAGTAGGACCCCAGATATTGTTAGGTATATTATATCCTTGTACAGTGAACTCTGTTTCATTACGTGCCTTAGTACTCGTCAGTGGCTTTCAATTGTCCTAGGCAATGAGTAGGATGTGAGTAGCTGGCTAGAACTGAGTTTCCTGCTCCGGTGTACTCTCTTGCTGTCAAATGTGGATAACTTCATTGTAACTGTTTGCGGTCACTTTTTTTTATGCCTCTCAACAATTCACTCACATGCAACACTGTGGGGTGGAACACAATTAGGTGTTTCTCACAGCTGGAGTAGCTACAGTGATGGATTACAATAATGGTCTAATAGACAATACTGATTAATTTAAAAAAAACAACCTTTGCATTAGTATTGAAGGCTTACCTGAACAAGGATCATGTTCAGCTTTCCAATGTACACCTTTTCTTTCTAAAATAAAAATAAAAAGAGATGTTAGAATGTTATGAATACTGAATGTTAGTCATACCGTCTCAGTTTCAGAAAACAGCCTTCTGTCATTTCATCAAAGCATTAAACATTTTATTTGGAACATGCTATCATGTAATCTAACAAAAATTACAAAATGAAGGGTTAGAGGTCCCTAATCAAGTTGAAGTGAGACAAAAAGAGTGGTATGATTAAAAGTGAATTATTACATTTTTACATTTCATGTTTTGTATTATTGTGTTGTCATTAGGGAGTAAAAACGTGCGAGTTTGTAAAAGACGCCTTAAGACTGGTTAATTCAATTTAAAAATAAACTTCATAAATTGAATGTATCCTAAAAGTATAGCCTTCAGAAAAGTAAGTGATGAAGTCATACTAATATAATACCGTCTATTATGCTGCAGCAAATTATGGTTTTTCAAGCTCAGAGTGCATTTTTGGATAACAGAGCGTTTATAGAATGCTTGTACTTAAATGTAAAACCTCAGTTCAAATCCAACTACTGCTCAAACAGTCTCGTCAACTTGGTCGATTCAATAATCTAAATAACCTTTGACACGTCTGCCCAATTAGGTATGCTTTTCCAGCATGAGTTAGTTAGTTAGTTAGTTATTAAATACTAAAAGCCGAGTGGTGGCATCAGTTAGAGATAGACAGTGCAACAGCTCTCAACTTTTATTCTTTTTATACCTTACCTTCATCAGACCTGACCCTTATCCTCAGCTAAGCTCTAGTTAAAAGCAAACCTGTTTGTGTCCACTGCCTCACTCATTTCTGGTTTAACTTTCAGTTTAGTTTTCAAGGTACATTTAAAAGGCTCATCTTGTTTCAGTTTTACTTTTGTTTTTACACCGCCATGAGTATTTCAACAAATATTTTTAGTCTTTTGCTAGTTTTCATCCACAGTAACAGTACTATTATTATTATGTAATAAAAGGGAACATTTAGATTCAATTATAAACTTATAACTTTAGTTAGGATGGGCAAACTAACGTTCTGAAAGTTGCTGGTGAAGATCTCAGAGATTGCATAAAAAGCTGCAGTCAGTGATCTGTAGGTTAAAACTCTTAACAACTCAACCCTCTGGTTCTCTAAGCGGTCAAGTTGGCTGAAAACACTTTGAAAAGCAGCTGAAGTCACCATGTTTGGTCTGGATGACACAGCACTATGGTTACCAACATTACTCATGGCCGTCCTGGTACTGGCTGCTCTGATGTAACATAACAAAAAAAAAAAAAAAGACATAAGATTCACTCGAATTTGTAAATACGGCTGTCAGCTTTAAATGCCAACAGAATGAACGTAGCCTTGGTATTGGTAAGTAAAACTTGAGACTGAGACTGTGCAATTCTTTAAAAAAAAAAGCTATTTTTTTTATGTCGATTTAACTTTACAACAGAGCTCAAATATTAATCTAACATTTCCGCCGAAATATATTTTTTGTTATATGCAGCTCAGTGGTTTCTTCGTAGTTCTGTCAACCTCCATGGTATTAATTACAAGACCTACTTTACCCATTCAATTACAATAAAAAAAAAATGTAATTCAGGTTTACTCACCTCCACATTTGATGCATCTGATGAAGTCTTGATAATGAGACCAACAACATACTTTTTTATACCTGGCAAACACACAAAGATATCACAAAGACACTGTGAGCATGCACCAATGCAATATGTACATCGAAACACATCGTGACATCACGAGTTGCCTGGAGCATGTTATACAACACAGTCTGCAGGCTCATAACTAGCTGAATGTAACCAATCTTGACCCTGTAGTTTAAAAAAAAAATAATTGTGGTCCTCCATTTATATACTTGGTAAACACATGGATGTGGGCTGCACCTGCCACTGAACTTCTATAGGGTAAACGTTTTGGTCAGTTCAGTGGAAGTTACATTTCCCCAGGTATTTGATAGACAGTCAAGATTGTCAACGTGAGCAGAGCATCTTAAAAAAATGTGTTTTCAGCTCCCTCGCATTTGTTACTAGACTGTATCTGTATTCTGAAAATGATGTGCTGGCGTGTGGTGAGCGGAGCCGAAAACAAGGAAATACTCTGACACAAGGGGGAAAAGACATACTTGCCGGTCGCCCTGCACTGGGTTTGCCACTTGAACAAAATTCAGGCATCTACGGTCAGAAGCAGGGAAGTCTTAGGTCAATGAAAAAAATAAATTTTTAGCAAAATTATAGAAAAAAATGGAGGGAGGCAGAATCAACTGATTTGCACATGATTTTCTATAAATTTTTTTATTATTATAATAAATTGCTTTTTGCTCCAACCAAAATATTTTAAGACAATTTTCATCCCACCCTGTTTTCATATTCTTCAAGAATCTTCATAAAAAAATTTTTTAAGCAGTAGGTCGTAACAAAAGGAAAATAAATTTGGTTTTGAAACTAAGAAAACAGGGGAATGCTGAGATAATGTAGAGATAAAAGTAGAAATGGCAATTAGGCAACAATTAAAAGTAGAATTTATCTGGTAAACAACTTCTCATTCATAATAATTCTTAATGGGAATCTGGAATGTTTCCAAAGGCATCTAAGGCTACATTTACATTGCTACGTTTTGGCTTCAAGCAGAGTTTTGAGCCAAAAAGCGATCTCCATGCACACAAGTGTTTTAGCTCCAGTAGAAGAACTAATTTCCGTTTAAACTAAAATGCCCAAACCGCATATCTCATCAACATTCTCGTATATTAGGCATGCGGGTGCTGGGGCTAAACAGGAGGCAGTATGTATACTCTGCCCTTTGCTAGTAGTTGCCATGGTAACATTAGTAGCTTAGTCTCAGACAAGGAGACGCCATGACTGATAAGACCCAATCAGGCGGTGAAACGTTGGCGTCAGCGTCAGTGTTGCCAAAGGTCTCCGTTTGCGACCGTTGAGACTACAACACAACCCCACAGATTCCACACCAAAACGGGGTCAGAAGTGCTTTCACATTTCAATTTCAAATTCCGGTTTAGGGGCTCTGAAACGCCAGAGAAGTGCGAATACAAGTTGTAAACGTAGAAAAAGATATTAGTTTTCAAACCAAAACGTAGCAATGTAAATGTAGCCTAAGTAAAGCCCATATGTGTACGATTTGAACATTTCTGACTGGCAACTCCTTGCAGTAGTTTCAGAAAAAGCTGTTCCATGCCAATAACCTTTCTCCTCCAGGTACAAAAAGATGAATGGGTTGAAAGAAACACTGGGAATGTTTTACCTTCCTACAAACATAAACATATGCCATTAGAGTAATTAAAATACCATCACATAAAAATTCTACACATGGGGTGCTTCAACATTTTAAAGCAACGTGAGCAAGCACAGTAATAACTTTAAGTAAAGTTCCTCTACTTCTTTAAAGATGCCCCCTCATAAAAAAAAAAATAAAAAAAAAAATCAGTGCTCGGGTGTTTTGGTTGTTTCCTCTCTAAAGCAACTGCTACAGTGCAGAATCCAACCTGGCTTGCCTTGCAGCAGCCAGTGCAAGCCAGTCGAGCAGAAAACAAACCAGCATGCTTAGTGGAGGAACACTCCTCAACTTGGCAACCGCACGTCACAACATTTAAAAAGGAACTAACATTGACAGAATTAACACATGTTGTGATTTATAGCACAAATACAACTTTTACCTTCACACTGATTCCTGGGAAGAATCTTCCATCTTGTTTTGATAACCGTTTCCAGAATCTGAAGAGCATAGTACTGTAACATGCAAGGAGGGAGAAGCATTAGGATAAAGCCATTATAACACTCAACAAGCATTGTATAATGTGAATACTAACCAAAAACAGTATGAAGTGGACCATTCTGTAATAACTTGCATTCTAAATTGAATTGGACTGAACCACATCTTTCATGCAGATTTTGTAGTATGCAGAACATTCACTTGTAGTTTGTTTTTTTAAATCTCTACAAGCAGCATTAAGCTGGAACACTGCAGAAGTCCTGCTGTTTCTCCCAGCATCACACCAGACAGCAAAAGACAGCAGAAAAATACAACAATCCATTAACCAGCTTTGGCTATCCAAGGGTGAGTGTAATGGTCTAGAAGACATAACGAGGTCTATGTTAAATGTTCTTTTACCGAGGCTACAGACACTATGTAGGGTTGGGCATCGAGATTTTTTTTTTTAACATTGTCTCATCAAGGTGGTGCGGTGGTCAATAAAATATGTACAAGTGCACATTCCTTGTAGATCAGTTTGTAATATAAATGCCCTCCTTTTAAACATAATTGCCAAGAAAAAAAAAAAAGTGCAGAAGTGATAACTTTCCAGAGCACTAACATTCTCCCTCATAGTATTATCAACCACAGTCGGACAAGCTTTCACACCCATTGATCTATTACTCAAACTGGACCTTCTGGATGGTATTTTATGGTCTCACTCTTCGCTCTCACAGGTATCTGAAGCAACAGGCCACCACCAACGCACCACCATGCATTTTCGTTTTTACGCAGGGCTTTTCTTTTAATTTTTGGTCTAAACACTCACTAATAACGCAGCGTTTTCAAGGTCTCCAGATGTAGTCATAGCGCACCACAGTGAACTAATGCTACCGGGTGAATATAAAACACAAGAATAAAACAGGGATAATATTATAATATACATATTTTTGTCTTTATTTATAAAAAAAAAAAAACAACCTTGTCGTTTATGACAAGTGACCTTTTATTACAGCCTAAAATCCACTGAAAATAAAGGGGTTTTTGCCTTCAAAATGTAGTTTCTTTGCCAAGAACGAGCAAATAGTAAATAGAATTGATAAGCAGAATCTAAACCTAAACAAAGAAAATCTCGATACCCAACCCTAAACCATGCGATTCAATTTTTCCAACACTAAAATATAGATTATGGTTCACGTCTTAGGTAAGCCTAAATCAGATCCCTTTAACTGGTGTGTCATAAGGAACAGCAAGACCAACCACAGGTTATGCCCTGTATTAATTTCTGCTTAATAGTAAGGCATGAAGAAGAAAAACAAATAACATTTTATTCACAAGTTAGTTGTTGATCTAGGGTTACTTTAACTGACTCTTTCAACTGTAGGGATCATCATTTGAAGAGTACAATGATTCCAAAAATAAATAAATAAATAAATGGCAGTATATGATGTTATAAAAGCAGGATTAACAAAGTGCTACAGACAATGGATGCTGGAAGATTAAAGGTGAAATCTCCTTGCAGGCACACTGACAGGTGTCACTTGGAGTATTGCACATTTTTGGCATGTTTTGTTTCACCTTTAACTGCCACACTTAGCACAAACCACCACAAGAGGTAAGAAGAGAAACATTATGAACAGTGAACTGCCAAATGTTTTGCAACTTTTTAGCTGGCAAAAGCACATTATTAAAGGGTCTTGAGCTGAAGAACTGAGGGGAACGGAGGGGAGAAGACTAAGAGGATGCACTGTAGAAGTAGAGAAGGCTGGGGCGGGAAAAGAGCCATGATCCCTACAGGAGAAATTAAGCCATCAACAAATTGTCTCTCTACAATGGAGCCTAGTGACTGCAGCCTGCACCCTCCCTCTGTCCAATGAAACAGATGCAATAGAAACGGATGAACAGAATTCAGTCAAAGGGAATTTAAAAAGGGTAGACCTTGTGGAGGCCTGCCGTCAAAGCCTAGCTGTGTCATGATGCACAGGATGACACACCCCTTTTCTTCCTATTACAAGCCATGAACATAAAGGAACATTGTGATTAATATCAAATATTCACAGCTTGAATTCATTACATTTTTTCCAAATATTATAACTGATGTAGTGAGTTAGAAAAAGCCAAATGTTAAAGAGAAATTCAATTGAGCTGAGCAAGTGGTAGCTAATCACGGTAATACATGAATGTTACAGTATGTACATTAGATGTAGTGGATGTGCTTTATTATGGACATTAGATGTATGGATTATGCTTGATTGTTTTAAATATCAGTCAATTTTGTTTTGTTAATACAACTGCGAATCCCTGTATGTGTCTGAAGACAGAATCACTGGGTTCACTATTCACAGGCAGTTTGCTTTATCAGCTGTATCAGCGCACAGGAGGGGCACAATGTACACTTATCTGTACAGATATTGGAAGGAATAACTTTTAAAAACAGATTAAAAAGGAGCTCGGGATGTAAATGATTCATCAAGAAACCAATTTATTGCGGCTATTCATTTAAGAAAAAAATTGTGTGAAAAGTGTGAATGTTTTTACCAGCTGCACATACTGTATGCTGAAAAGTCAGGATAACTGCCATAGATGATCAGAGCCCATGATGTGGGCACAGCACCAGTGTTTTTATATGACAGCAAACTGTAGAGTAAAGGGTGTTGCTGACCTTGAGGATGTTCTGGAAGTTTGACTTCACTCAAACTAAATGTATTTGCCTGCAGATGTGTTATCTTTTTCTTCTACTGTTAACTGATGCACCGGATCTTAACATGAAGTACAAGTAGTAACAGTAACAGCCTACACATACAACTGACACCTGGTCATGCAGATATGCCCATATATCTTACTAGTAATGGGTTTGGGGCAGCTCAATCTATTTGCCTACTTGACATTTGTAAGCTAACGCCCTTTTCACGAATACAAAAATGGGTTGGACTCTCTTATATTTATGTGCAATAAAGCATGCAAGTTATACAGAAGTATATTTTACTTTATTTTGTGTAGTAATTTGTTGAATGACGAGCGAAGCAGGAGTAACTGCTTTATTTTGTAAGTTTTTTTTTTTTTTTTGATTAATCAAGAAAACTTCAAATTTGCATCCCTGCAGTTAAATAGAGACAAGCATTCCTGCTGACTTCATATTAACAAACCAAACTGGTACCAAAATAAATAAAGCTAATAGGATTGGTATGATTAAGAAAGATGGATAAAATAGCAGGGGCTCAATCCCATTCAGACCCAACAGGAAAGAATCTTAAAAGGCTTATTTAGTATTGTATTGCCACCGGGAGGTGACAGACAAAGTCAATTGTTCATCTGGTAGGGTCAGATCCAACAGAATTTCTTTTATCAGAAGGACAGACGTCATGCATAGCTCAAGAGCTAGGGCATGATGCCAATACGACCTGGACTATGTATGCAACTTCTGCTGGGGCCATGTGCACCCAAAATATGCACCAACAGTGCATGGAGCTGCTTTTAATAAAAAGATCCATCAAATAGCATACTTTATATAATTTAAAGCATGTTGTCAGCAAACCACTGTGGCTTAGTGGGATGTTTTGTTTTCATTTCACAAATTGTATTTGTAATAGCATACACTTCCTCAAAGCACAAGTAAGTGTTGTTCCACCAATGTTTTCTGGGCTGGAGCTAGCTTACTTTGGTGTTCATGTTCTGGGAAAACTCGAGGATGGTGTCCACTCTCGTCCAGGCATCCGGGTGCTCTTTTAAGTGGGTCAACACTTCTTGTGCCATTCTTTGCTGTAATGCAAATATGAATTACAATTTAGATGAAACACTGAGGTGCCAAGAAGAGCCTTACAAATGCATTTTTAGAAAACAAGACAACAGTGATTTCTAGACTTGGATGTGCTGGAACTGGAAGAATTAACATACAGTGTGTTTTAGGTCAGGTGCGGGTTAAAGAGAACTTGTGGCAAAGAAAAACACTACTTGTCAAAAACGTTGGTTAATATCAAACATGTTCAATTTTTACTCCAGGCATAAGTATGTTTTACTCACACACACACACACACACACACACACACACACACACACACACACACACACACACACACACACTTTGTGTCAGATGGTTTATAAAGCATTTGTATATGTTTTTACAACATACCTGTGGCCCAACCCCATGATATAGACAGTTCACCACATTATCCAGCAGGTTGATATCCAGTTTCTGGTTGAAGTCCAGCAGCTGCTGTGCTGCATGGTCTGCTAACATTGTCATAATTGCTGGCATAGAGCTCTGCGACAAGGACAGCAGAGGGAGGGGTCATGAGTGCACAGAACACATTTAACAGGCAAAGTCATGTGAACGGTGTGTTTAGAAACCATTCCAAACAGCTGACTACTAAACATCCCGCTAGACCCACCAGTGAGCTGTCATATTAAGAGGTTAAGCTCATGGTGTCACAAGTCTGTCACTGTTCAAAAAGTATGGAAAGGAAAGCATGGAGTATAGACTTAGGGACTAAGTACAGTAAGTAGGACTCAGGCAGCAAAGACAAATTGACTTAATTATCTCACCCAGTGGCTGGTAACACTAGACTGTTACTGTAAGAATAAATGAAAACCCCATGTAACCTTAATTGTATTGGTGTTAGGAGGGCATTTACCAGACTGGCAACACATTATTTTGCCTTACTATTGATTTGTAAACGGTTGAGTACACAGTGTTTTAATACCAAAGTCAATTACATTTCCTCGTGGGTTTTAAACAAACAAATTAATACATTTAAAATTAGAAATAAGGAGGCAGTCACTGATCAGTCCGCCTATTCTCTTTTACAAATCAAGCACTTCTTTCTACGACCATGCTAAGAAGGTTAATCGAGCCACGTGCCGGATATACTGGGCGACGTCACGTTGTTTACATCTGTAAGGGACGGAGTTCACTCCTCCAAACACCGACCGCATCACAAGTAGCGGACAGTCGTGGTAAAAACAACAGAATAATGAATGCAGCTTACAACTGTGCTGGCAGTTACTAGCATTACCTATAACGCGACTAACGTAAACAGTAACGTCATGCAGGCGGCACTCGCGTACTTCACACAAAATGCTAACATTATCCAGCCTTTACGCTATATCTCTAGCTAGCTGTTAAGCAGTGTGTCGCACAAAAAGTTCACATGTGGCCATTCACTGCTGACTGCAACCACTCCCACCAAGGATACCAGGGACGGAGGGCGCCCATACATTCATTTTAGTCTGTATCTTTTAACACCGTTAAGAGAAGTTGGCGCTTTGTGTTGCGGCTACACTTAAGGAAGATAGGCAACGGTTAGTCCCAATAGTAGCTAGCTACATTTCGAGAAGCTTTACATTAACGTTACGTAGAGATAGCTAAAGTTAACATTGGCTACCGCTAGGTAGCTACAGAGCAACATCAACTTGACATCCGCTCACATCACAGACACAGGCGTGCTGCTGCTGTGGTGAGAGGCACGGATTTAATCATACAGCGTTTTGTAACTTATGCATCTGCAGTCTCGCACGTAACCTTGCAAGGTGTAGATTCAGTTAGTTATGCATTTTGTTAGGTTAAGTTACAGCACTTTTCCTGGCAGCCAACGTTAGCTAATCCTTGTGGTAACGTTAAATGCTAGCTAGCGAGCAGTCATTGGCTATTCGATTATCCCACTGATGCTATTGCATTCTGAATTAACGTTAGCGTGTCTTTTCAGGAGCATTATGGCAGGCTACGTAAACTATAAGATAGCACAACTTATACCAACAACACCAAATGCATGTTATTCATTGTAACGTTACAGGTAAAAGCCAAGAAACGTTAATCACGGCATGGCAGGTTTGCACTTCATCCCAGTTACCTACCGAAAATCCAAGGCTCTGACTGAAAAGAGTGGCGTTTACCAGAGAAGCTAAAAGATATAGATAGTCAGTAATTCAGTATCACTGTTGATAGAAAAGATTTCCTATTTCTGCAGCGTTGACTACTATCTCCAGCTCCAGCAGTGAGTGATATCTGGCTGGTAAGAACCACTGATGTGGATTCCAAAACTACAATCACGGCAAACCCAGCAATATTTTACTCCGATACATTTTACGAAACTGAGTAAACCTTGATTCACTAATTAATTCGTTACTCTAATAATTTTCCAGCGGGGCGGTGTAGAGGTTGTGTGCCTGCGCCTCCTCTCCTCTCTCAAGCAACTAACTCGCAACCGGTTGAAACCGGTTCAGACTGGGAGATTCCATCTCGGTTTAGTTTTCAGCCGATGGCGCCGCGTAAAGTTTGGACTGGGGTTACGCCCACACCGCGTTGTGATTGGCTATTGCTTCGGCGGAGACTTCCTAGTTGGTGTCCTATTGAATGATTGAGCTGTCAGTTTATTTCAATTCGCTCAAGCGCCCACGCGACTACTCCGCCCGGAGAGAAAAAGAGGGCAGACTCCCATGCAGAATGGACTTGTACATGACTCCGTTTATCAGAATAGCGAATAAGTAAGCGACCACAGTTTATTGCTATTCCTAAGGATCAAGTTATATATTACCTTCATACATGTAAATACTACATAGCATTAGTGAACGTGCGAATAATAGGAGGCGTAAAACTAATGCAATTTAATAATTGTATCCACTTAATACTCTCTGTGAAGGCTTTACTACTTTTAAACGCAAAATATAAACTGATATGACAGTGTCCGTGTCATGCAGGTTCACTGTTAGGTTGAATTATGTGATAAACCGCAAGTACCATTCATTTGCCTGTTGCTTGTAAGCTGGTAATTTTCCACCAGCCACGAGTGGGAGTGGTTACATGATCATGAACGCACGGGGTTAGAAAAACGACCTGGAGGAGAATTTGTTCCCCCGAATGGGCAACAGTACCAAAGTGAACTATGGACTTAATAAATATACGTTGTAAGTAGCAGCAGGGACAAAAAAATGTAGTAGCGCTGGCAAAATTTTGCGACTTGAGAGCAATATGTATGCGCCGCTGTCAACTGAGGACGCAAACATGACAGCATTTTTTTTTCTCCTTTGTGGTCACGTGGTCCAGTGCGCTACTTGATGGAAAAATACTGGATTCGGTGTGTAGTGGAGACAGTACACAAACCTGTAAAGTCATTCAGGAAGGATTTTTCGAAGGGCGTTTGAGTCTTTACCCAGCAACACTGTCTACCACTCGTTTCTTTATGTCTTGGCGACCCATTGAAACATGTATAAATCATTTGTGTTAATTGAAGTAGTCTGGTGCTGAAGTCATCACATTTCAGTTTTTCAAGTATTAGATTTGGAGAACAAATGTAATTTGGTCCTATATGTTTTAGAAAATCAGTTGATGGGGAAGTGTAATATTGCAACAAAATTGTTATCAGCTTGTAGTGGTGTGTCGAGTTCGTTCGATTGGTCAGTAAAAAATGATTATAATCATTCTGTATCCTACGAGAAAGTGTCATATATCTGTACCATTGAAATGGTCGCATATATTATAGATTGTAGATTGGGTAGGAAGGTGGAGAGTATCATTATGCCTCACCAAATCATTCAAAGAAAGTGTAACCTAAAATCTTATTGATTTTACTGAAGAAAAGTTGCATGTCATGTCAAATGTAAGCTATCTATTATCACACCTATTGCACCTGTGCACAATTAAAGTGTCAGTGTCCTTGGATCAGTCTCACACTCCAGACAGTTGGCCCATGTCCAAGCCTTTGTTATTAACAAACAAGCTTTCAAAGCTTATTATTTATGTTTGGATTCATTAATGCCATTTGGTTTGCCCTCCATCCTGTCACATTCCTAGAATATACCCTTTCGAAATACAATAGTCTTGGAAAAGCCATTGTCTTAAGTTCAACTTAATACATACAGTATTTGAGATAAGACATTTTCATATAGTTATCATATTGTTCACGATGAATTACCATATACAATAATGTTAATATCGTGATAATGGCAAAATTCCAACTTCTTGCCTGGTAATTTGGCATCTGTTTAGATGTGCACTTTGTTATACTGTTTATATTTTATACATAATTTTGAAGGCAAACTGTTATTGTTTATGCTGACATATAAAACACTTATTTGATTCTTAAAAATGAATATCTTGCTTTTGTTTTTTTGTCATAACAAGAACATCATAATCGCAGATATAGCCTGAAATATCATAATATTACATTAGGGCCATATCGCACCACCCCTAATATAGCTCTATATAACACTCTGTCCGGCGCTTTAACTGTTGTGGTTAATTATGTACATGTACTGTATGCTCACAGTTATCCACACTTGTGATTTTAACTGTGATATCATATATGCAAACAAATAAGCATGCAAGATAAACTGCCATTTCTTCCATAATGTTTTATCTAATCCACTGTATAAATATTTTCTCAATACCCACCCATTTTGTCTTAACTTCCCAAACCTGTGTGTGTGTGTGTACCCTCAACCATAGGCATGTACTGTAGGGAATGCATCAGGTATAGTCACTGGCAGTGAAGTCTCAGTGATTATTTAATAGGTGTCTCAACTCATACTATTGATGGAAAGTTGATTTTCATAAGGCAAAAAAAAAATACTCAAAAACATCAGAGGAGTGTTCATTATTGCCTTTCACTCACAGTAGCCCGCACTTTCTAAAGTTCACATCAGTCTGATAGAAATAAATAAATGAATGTAGTACTATGAAAATCCACTTCATTTCATTCAAATGCCTTCAGGCCCTCGCTGTCAACAGAGCTTCTCTTTTGGCACAGTGCTGGAATTTAGTATTAAACGTGTGAAGTTTTGGAGGTAAGCAACCACAGTCAGGCGTGAGCTGGTTAAATCTTGTTCTGTCTGGTCAGAACATGGTAGTCCATTTACATATATTATTGCACCACAGGGAGCTGACCTCCATGTGGCAGTCAACTGAAAAAAACGTGTGATTTGTTGTGCTGGCTCATTCTGCTGTTGACGTTCAGCCTTGGCATATTCAACAGAAAAAGGAGAAATGAACTGTTGGAACTATTCAGAGGTTTCACAATAATACCAACGTGACGACAAAAGTCAACATGCCAATTATATTTGAGGTGTCCTGGACTGTTTTAAAACTGTAGAAGCATTACATCTGCTCAAACATTGGTGATAGTTGGTGCAGGAAATAATATCTGTTAATAAAGGACAAGAATACTCTGCCTTTTGATTAGCCTGCTACTCCAGTCAGGACCTTATTTAAACAAATAACAGCGCCATCTTCTGCAACTCAAGTGTTTTCAAACGACTGCATTTGACATGTAATCCTGGAGCGCCCTCTCCTGGGGAAAGGACATATTTAACAGTATCTCACTGAAAGCCACAGGAAAGATTATAAATTGCATGTAAACACTGTATAAACCAACCAAAGTGGAATATAGAGGAGTTTTTTTTACATAAACCAAAGTAAAATTCAAACCTGTTCATTTTAAAAAGCACTGGTATTACTGTGACATCCTCGATCTGGATTTTCTGAAGTTTTCTTTAAACTGAGATATTACTCTAAGTGACTTTATCTATTATTAGGGAAATAAATTTAATAAGTATTTACATTTTTATGGACAGCTTAGTCAATTCATCAAACCAAGTGAGCCTCATTTACAAAGTTTAGGCACAGACTTTGAAGCCTTCTATCTGAACCAAAATATAACAATTAGACAATATGTTGCCGAATTTTGTCCATATAGGAATATGGAGCTAGATTATTTTAGGGTGGTATGACATTTACGTTCACCCATAAACAATGGAGGTACTTATTTGCCTTCCAACAACCTTGTTTAAAAAAAATCTATAATTCAGATTTTGATTTTGATACTTGTTTCTTTCTACATCCTAATGTCCTATTAGCTCACCTGTGTAGTAGACATGGACTACTACTTGCCTTAGTGGTGTCTTTAATGGTCAGTAAACATAAGTTGTATTTAACGCAAAACAAAACCATTTCTTATGTGTCAGCTGCTGCCTTAATATATACTGTATATACTACATACTGTAGTATATAGAGGGTAGTGATTTTTACACAGCATGGTTCTGACCGAAGAGATCAAATTCAATATAACATTTTGGATTATATACTAAAGGTACATTCCCAATTAGGGCTGGGTAATATATCAATATTGTGATATGAGACTAGATATCAAAAGTGTTAAGTAAATAAGTAAAATAAGTGTCTTTTCCTGGTTTAAAAGCTGAATTACAGTAAAGTGATGTCATTTTCTGAACGTACCAGCCTGATATTAACTATGCCCTTGTAGCCGAGCTGCACCAATCACATCGGTGTATCTGATATAGGCGGGCTGGAGGTCAGCTAAACAGATGACGACAGCGCTGCGACGTTGAAGTCATTAGTAAAATTTGCAAGATGGCTATGGAAGAACACCAGTCGTTTGAAACGGCTTTGGCCACTACAATGAACGAGTTAGACTTGGCTTTTTATCTAAAAGAGGAACAGAAGACGGCGCTCGAAATGTTCCTTTGCAAGAAGGATGTTTTTGCTGTTTTGCTGACCAGATACGGCAAGAGTTTAATCTACCAGTTAGCTCCGCTGGTAGCTAAGCATATGGGGCCCTGGATATGTCACCCCGTGTATGATTGTGATTGGTCTTAGTGTTATCCAATTGCGTGCAGTGAAATTTTCAAATGCATGCTTGGTGCCGCCCCTCGAGTTGGGCCATTTTCATTACTCATTGCCAGACCCTTAATCTTTCGGATTTGAGTCTGGATTTCCAGGCTAGTATTTTCCTCTAATAACTCAGAAAATAGTGAACAATGGACTCACATGGGCCGAGGTGACTTATTCTTATGCTGATGATGCTGCTGTGTCCGTGATGAAACTGGACAGCAAAGCTTCCTTGTGGGTCCATTCCACCCCAGGGTGGTCAGAGAGGCCCATGAGAATGAAAGATCAGAAAGTCCCAGTGACCAACATCCCTGTCTCCTACAAGATAGCTTTAGAGACTTGTCACCACAGACACTATCCAGCCAGGCACACTGTAACCACCAGTTTTCAGCCGGGTATGAAAACATTTGAACTTGTATGTTTTCTTTTTTTTCTGCTTTCTGGTGAATTTTGGGTGGCTATACTAATTTAAGTAAAACTTCTGGTTTGTGTGGAGTGTGTGTCTTCGTATTCGTAACTTCGTAACCAAAGAAGTCAAACGAAGTTACCAGGTGCTCAGGTTCCTCCCTCCATGCATGACCAATGCGAAGGTACTAACTCTTGAATTCAAGTGAGAAATGACAGTCTCTCTGTTCAATCACAGCATTAGTGTGTTATACAGTGGTGTAGTTTTCACTTGAATCAAAGCATTCATCTGTGTTTTGTTAAAAATTTAAAATAAATGTAATAACTCATGAATATGACCCTACAGGTGGATGAAAAAAAGAGTCTCAGTGACACTTCCTGACATTTCCCTTTGTGGCTCATGGATTTATTAGAAGACACCTACACTGGCTCCAGACACCTCAGTGTTTCTTTTGAAAACAAAGAAGGTGCAGCACGCCCTGGAAAGAGGACAGCACACAGAAAACATTATCACTGGCACCAAGGTCTGCTCTAAATCCTATATACCTGTATCTCTTCCGAGTTGGGCGCAAAATTGAAATGATTAAATTGTGCAATCGACTCAGAAGCTGAAAAGCTGTAAAAAGATTTGGAGAACACACAAGGTGCTGCAAAGAGTAAAAGATGTACTTTAGCTGTATTCAGTAATATGGGAATCAAAAGTACCATCAAAGACCTAAAAGGCCTCGCAGGTTTAAACTCATTTGAAACCATTAAACCCAACGAATTTTTGCAATCATCATTTTTCAATGATTTCACGCTACACACTGTTAGTCACATTCATGTCATATCATGATTCATGTGAGTACACACTGGCAAAAGGCCTTTGTGTCAGTGTTCTGATAACTATAACAAAGATACATAGCTGGGGCATTTTCAAAATCAGATGACATGGTAATTTTGACTTAGGACCTCACTAATGAAGTGACAATATTTTGGGTATGAATAGAGCAGCAAAGGTAGCAAATAAATAAATGTATGTTCGTGGGAGCATTATCAATTTTGCGGACTCTATTTTTCCATCTTTTACATTTACTATTTGTCCAGCCCCTGGTAGCCTATTCCTGTTAAATTTGACTTTTGACAGGACAGAAATACAATACAGAAAACAAAATTAGTCTACTAAATAGTTTGACTATACAAAAGACGGTCTAATGTGTAGGAATTTCTCCCATCTAGCGTTGAGATCATATATCGCAATCAACTCTTTCGCACCACGCAGTTCAAAGTACGTATTACACCTACGGTAGCCTTCACGCTTCAAAAAGACGGTCTCTTGCTCTTTTCAATATCCTTTTTCTTTTTCTGGGCAAAGATGAAGACTCCTGTTGCTGAAATTTAGATTTTGAATACGTGTGGTTCTTCAAACTTGCCGGGGCCGGGAAGATATACCATTTCTATACCCTTTTTATATAGGACTTGAATGTGCAGACAACTACACATAAAAACCAGGGTTTTGTGCATAGAATTATTCATACAGTATGGTTTTATAGTTTTGTTCATGAGCTAGTGTGACATCTCAATTTGCAATTACATGTGATGAACAGTTTAGACTACAATACATGGTTTTGAATCAGTTTAAATGTTATTATTATAACACTAGCCATTTTTGTAACATACAATAAGGTCAGTAGTTGTTAGGAAAAGTAGGATTAATAAAATGTTATAGTCAGTATTTACTTTACACTCACATACTCACACATACCCTTTATTCTGAAATGTCGAGTCCTGCAGGGTGTAGCCTTTATAATCCTTACTTGAGTTAGATGCACAATCTTATGTATTTGCAACACACGTTTAATTCTGTGTTAGTGGAGTTAGTGAGTTTCTGTTTTCTGGTTTAATATGAAGGATTTTGGTTAAAAAAAAACACCACCGGACTGCAGTCAGCCAAATGCTGCACTTCTGCACAGGAGCCACTAGAGGGACCTTTAGTTACTCTGAAGCTCTGAAGTAAGCTTCATATAGGTTATAGCTAAGTCACATTATATTGCTTTGTTAGTTGGGACTTTATTCTGAAGTTTCTAACTGCTAACTAAATGGAAGTTAATTCTTCTCAGATGAAAACATCTACTGAAAACAAAAAGTGTTTTGTTAATCCCCAGTTACCAGAACCCTGTGAATTTGCTGACTCAACTGTGGTAAAGTTAATAAAGTGTAATCATTTCCAAGTAAATAAAGGATTAGTAACACTTTTATTTTATAATTAGTCTACAGATTATGTATCTATTTTGTCGTGCCTCTAACTATTCATACAACTTTACTTGCTTACTATCTCAGTGAGTTTCCATTTTAATTTCATATCATGTATCAAACATAATCAGAACGGGAGCAGATGCGAGCACACACATTTTTTCTTAGAGAAAAAGTATGTCATTTAATAGGTTGTAGTTTTAATTCTACAAAAATGTCAAAGCAGCTCCAGTGGCAGAACAAAACTCATTGGTTGCAATAATCCTTACTTGGCCCCAAACCTCAGGGCACGTTTACCGTGTGTGTGTGTTTGTGTGTGTGTGTGTGTGTGTGTGTGTGTGTGTGTGTGTGTGTGTGTGTGTGTAGTGGTTTAGTTGAACTCTGGAGTGTTTACTCGTTTGGCACAGTTCACTTGGTCAGGTGAAAGCATTTGAAATAAAGTAGCAGCAAAAAACAACCGCAGTAAGAAGCAAATATGAGTCTCAGCTCTCGTCCAAAAGAACTGCATTACGGCTCATTACGGGGTCGAAAAACAACTCAACAAGCTTTAGGAAACATGCTCAAAACATCAGCTTTTGCGTTGTTTCTATGTATTCCTCTTACATCTCACCAGAATGATGAATTGTTCTTTTTACAATCCATCTATCATAGCCGCGCTAACTACCTGAACTACCTGAACTACCTGTCTCATGTTCCTCTCCTATTTACCTATCTTGTTTAACTTTCTGCTCACATGTCTCTCTGTCACATCTTCATAATACTGACTGAATGCCTGTTGGTCCCTATCCAAATGTTTTGACTGATATTGCTTATTAAACCCTGATATCAGGTTTCAGATTGGATTACTTCCAATCGATCTAATACTATGTAATAGGGAATATGATGTATTCACCCATAAAGGGACACTGCATCCATTTAATACTGCCGTTTAAAAGGTTATGGGACTTGTGAGAGACAGATTAAATATATTATATAAATACTGTGTATGTTTCATTAGACTATTACTTTCTATAATGAGTAAACTGAACTTGATTATTAAAATTGGCGAAGTTCCCCTTTAAATCTGACCACTTCCTACTCAAAATTGCAAAATATGGTAATGCTTTATAATACAGCCCACACATTACAGTGTTATTAAGTACACAGGGTACCAATAAAATACATACTGGGTACCTATACTGGGACAAATACAGTATGTAGGTCTAAGGGAAGAACACTTTTTATGTTTTGCCTTAGAATTTTCAAATTACTGAGTACATATTTAAAAATGATGTGGTAGGGTAATATTATCACTGCGTAACAACACAAGAAAAAGACGGGAATGGTAGGTATGTAAGTATATTTACACTCTTAAACAAACCATCAGGACAAAGCATTGGAAATATGGGAGAAAGCTCCTTTATTAATTGGAAGTGCAGTTTAAGTCCAACGAATGTGGGCTGTATTATAAAGCTTGTTCACATTATATTCTTTTGGTATAGAAATCCTCAGAGAGGATACAGTTACACTATCTACTTTTGTGGAAATCATAGGCCGTATTGATTCACTATGGGGTTCCTGGGTCAACAATGTGCTGTGGGCCCCTATTGACACCCCTATTTTTGCACCTTGTAAACCCAATATAAACAGAAATAATAAAGACCTTTGAACTAGATTTTATCTCCGGGCCCCTGTAGAAGGTCAAAGTCAAAGTGAAGTTTATTATCCCGCAAGGGGAAATTCATGCGGTCTGACACAGCTTAAAAGAAAAAGAAACACAACACTGTGGGGCCTCAAGTTCAGGTGCAATGCACATGTCACCCCTAGGCCCCTATCATTTCTGTTTATAATGGGTTTCAGTGGTGATTACATTATTAACAAAGATATTTAGAATTTCTTCACAACTAATTGGTGAACTTTGTATGCCCTGAGGGTCTGGGGCAGTTGTCCACTTTGTCCAATTCGTGGTGCAGCCTTGGTGGAAATGTATTAGTTCCCCATTTGAATCAGATCAGGTTATGAACAAGGGAAGCGTTGTATAAACTAGAGTTGGAATCAACTAACTCTACAAATAGCATGTATTCAATCAACTATATCAGAACTATCATATCAAAGCCTCTCACCACGCCTGTTTCCACATCTGCCTGTCTGCCATCTGTTCTACAGCTACTTCAATAATGGCATGCAGCTGCAAAGGAAGGAGGGGATGGGGGTGGAAGGAAACACAGAGCACAAAAGCGTAAAGAAAAAAAAAAAAAAAAAAAAAAAAAAAAAAAAAAAAAAAAAAAAAAAAAAGAAAGAAAGAGGGGGGGGAGGGAGGGGGGGGGGTGTTTGTTTGTGTGGGTGGGGAAGAAAGAGAGGAAAAAAAAAAAGAAGGAAGAAAAAAAAAAAAAGAAGAAGGAAGGAGGGGGCGGTGAAAGCAGAGCTGTGATGCAGACAGCGAATCACATGAGCAGGGATCTGTTTACAAACTGAGGGCTGTAGAAGAGAAGTGGAGAAGAGAGAGGAGGAGAGTGAATGTGAGAGGAAAAGACAGGAGAAGAGCCTGGATATGCATTGACATTAGCCGCATTGTCTTCCTGTGTTGTATACCTCTCTGTGTTCTTTGTTCAGAGCAGAAGGCTGGGGAAGACAGGAACACTGAGGCTGCCTGCCTGCCACTCTGCCTCTCTGACCGCCTCGTTGGCTGGCCGTGCTGCTGGGAAACCCATCCATGTCCTTCCCTTTGTGTCTCCATAATTGGCAAAGGCAGGTTTTCACAGCGAGAGAAGAATAAAGCGACGTGGAGATCTAAAAAGAGAGGAGAGAGAAGAAAGGAAGGGAGAAGAGAAAAGAAGAGGAGGAAAGGAGGGAGAGCCTCGTGACAATGTTTTGAAGGGGAGGCAAAACAAAAAAGCAGTGACTGCGCTCGGCCAGAGGTACATAACAGTGCTGGATGGGATTTGGAGTATATTTCCTCATACTGTCAGTGACATTGGTGTCTTTTTTTTTTTCTATATCCACAAAGCTCACAGGTTCATCTCCAAGACTGTTGTCTTTGTCTTTCAGTGGCAAATCCTCACTGCAGACTGAGGTTCAAATGAGCAGCTGGTTATTTTGGTAATGTCCTCTGGAGAAACTGGGAGTCTCTAATCAGTTCTGCTTACTCCAGACCACAGGGATTTAAGCCACTGCACATTCTCTCAACTATCAGGGTTAAACTAAGTAGTGGAAAAGTAGTGGATGTACAGGGCAAAGCTTGTGCTTTTGTGGAAACCAGACTTTGTGATATTGGAGAGATCATGACCCCAAAGATTTTTTAGGTTTACCAACCGAACATTCGCACATTTGATGCATCCACTCCCATGGTGTAACGGTAAGTGTCCTGGAGCAGGTTGCACAGGTTTTTCGTAAGTTCAAACTTAACCTAGCATTAACATAAGTGTTTGCTAAACAAGTTGTGAACTAGTTCTATTGCGTTACGTATGTGCTTCGTCCTCTAACAGGCTTTGCTGTAGGTTTACCCATTGAGGGTATATATATATACATTTCATGCCATATCATATAAAACACCAGCACACCTTTTGCTGGGCTCTCTTTCACTCAGACACATTGAGTGCAAACACAGCACTCGGTAAAACCTTCCATCACCCTCTGGTGTTGCTGAGATGTCCCCCTAAGCAAGTCCTGTTGTTTCTCGTGACTATTTCAGCCTGCTCGCTCCCTCTGCTGGGAAAGGAGGCATCTGCTAACTAGCTGCGGTACTATTACCACAAAGAAGATAACAAGCTTGTCTGTGAGGAAGTTCCTGTGTCTTTGACGACATACCAGACACTTCTGCTTACTGCTAGGCTAGTGTCGCTCAGGCTACGTCACTAGCTGGCCAGTTCTAGCTACACAATGACATGCTACAGTTGCTTTTGCTAATTTGGCTTAGCAATAGCCAGCAAGCTGCTTCCCTCACTGGCTCGCTTGACAAGGTAACATACATTGGTTGATGTTCACTGCTGGCTTTGTTGCAACGGCCTTTTGTTGCTGGTGCCCAGCAGAGGTGTCAAAAGTATTCACATTCATTACTCAAGTAGCGGTCTAGATACTAGGGTTTAAAAAAGACTTCTGTAGAAGTTGAAGTATCAACTCAAGCTTTTTACTCAAATAAAAATGTAAAAGTACTGGTTTCAAAACTACTTAAAGTATAAAAGTAAAAGTAATGTAAGGGGAAATACAAAAACATTAAGGACAAAAGCTTAGGCCGCGCCACAGGGGCCTATAGTGCACTACCCCACTTCCACACAAAAAATATTTTTCTAAAGGCCATAACGACTATAATGTTATATTAAAATGTTAATGTTGAAAAATTTGAGATGCACCTGTTTCAGCCGCATTTATGCCCATTGAAAATGAACGCATTTTAGTACAATGCAAATACATTAAAGAACCATATATGTGTACTACTGAGCATTAACATGTTTCATGGAGCGGAAGATATGACTAGTTACCTATAAGTATTGTAATTAGCTCGTGGTACTTGGGTGCGCAGAGCTTGCAGCACATTCAAAAGGAGTTGGTTTTGCATCCAACCATTTTGAAAAATTATTCCATGCACAGCCAGGGATGTAGAAGGGTTGGCTGGTCTTCCTGGCTACCAACTTCCTCTCTGGTGCTCGGTTGGGACATTTCACTCAAGTTCTCTTGAGTCTCTGCCACAGACATCTTCGTACTAGGCTACAAACGGACATCTTCGTACTAGGCTACAAACGGACATCTTCGTACTAGGCTACAAACGTCTGCTATTTTCTTGCTGGAGCGTGATGTGATTTGTGTCGTGCAGGTGCAATGGATCGCGTACAAACCAATAGGGTGTCCGAATGGTATATGTTTATACTTCTCATCCAACCACAACCAAATTCACTCTATTCGGATGGCGCGATTTATCTGGATAGGTTTTTGTTTTTTTTGTGTTTTTTTTGAACGATGACAAGCTGAACTGAAATAGGAGTAACGAGGCTATTTTTTAAATGTAAGGATTAGAAAGTACAGATAATTGTGTGAAAATGTAAGGAGTAGAAAGAAAAAGTCTGCTGTAAAATAATTACTCCAGTAAAGTAGATATCCAAAATAGGAGCGTAAGGTAACAAAGTATTTGTATTTTGTTACTTGACACCTCTGGTGCCCAGATGGCGGAGCCAACTTCTGAATAGAGATGGCCCGATACCATTTTTTTGCTTTCCGATACCGATTCCGATACCTGAACTTGCGTATCGGCCGATACAGCGCACCGATCCGATACCAGTGTGTCATATATTTTATTATGTTTTAACAGCTGTATACTACTATCCCTGTATGGATGTGATATGATTTCTATCTTTGTTGTTGGTCTGGCTCAGGTTAAACTCTTTGTGAAACATGAACAAACAATGAATGCCACAGAACTTTCTTTTATTATCCAGTTTGACAGTCAGTTATAACGGAAAAAGAACATAAATAAACTAACGTAGATTTTCTTTAGGGCTTTATTACGTGGTATCGGATCGGTGCATAAACTCCAGTACTTCCCGATACCGATACCAGCGTTTTAGGCAGTATCGCAGCATCTCTACTTCTGAATTTGATCTTTTCGGTCCGAAAACATTTGGAAAGTTAAGAACAATTTCACAATTAAATCATTTAATCCCCATTCAAGTTAGTGAAGCGCTAAACTGGAAGTAGCCGGCCCAGCCAGCAGAGGTCTCTAGCACGCCGATCATCTGGATAATTTTTGACTCCATGATGGCTTCATGAGCCACTCAACAACTCTGATAGGAATGAACGGGGCTCTGCCTCGAACGCTGTATCCAGTTCTTATAATACATCCATGGGTTAAACCAGTAGTGAAGCCCATAAGAGGTCTATGCACATACTCAAAGAGCTGGAGTTACATCCAGGTAACTACTATTTCTTTTGCTGAGATTAGTTGTTACTAAATGTTAACACCCAGTAACTGCCAGGTGTAACTGTCAACTAACTGATAAAGTTTCAGAAGAACTTCCCACACCACTGGATTTATAAATAGCTGCTACAACCCAATCCTAATTTTATACACAAAGTTTTGACATGACCAATAAGAACCATGATCATAATGAGTTTATCAGGCCTATGTGTTTTACCACTGACATGACCTCAAACATATTCCAAAAAACAACTGAGACCTCTGAAGGAAGTTGTTATACAGTCAGGTTCTATCATTTTCCAGCCAAAGTTACTCTTCCTGTTTACCAGTATTCAGACAATCCTATGATTTGCACAGTGGCCTACCTTTTAGTGCTTCACTATCAATGATTTACTAACGTTGTGCTAAGATTACATCTGCTTCCTCCTTCACCCAAACCTCTTGTCAAATCCACCCCACCTCCCAAACTGTAAAAAAGAAGATTGCACCCTCCTTCCCTGACCCCTGTCCATTACAGAATTACTTTTGAACCAGGAGGTCACCATCACAGTATAAGTTGTGCACTTAAGCTTAAGAGTTAACTACTGTGGTTTGAGGCTGTATAGTGTGGAATGAAAACTTACAAGTTCAAGCCCCTCAGGCTAAACCCCCCTCCCCGTGCCCAAACTCCAGCGAGTAACAAGTCTTAGGCTAAGTCGCGGACTAGGAAGTGGAAGACATACATTCCTGTGCGACGTAAGGATGGTTGTAAAAGTTCATATGAAAGTGCTTTGCAGGGCTGGAAAGGTTGAGGATAGTAAACACCAGTAGAAACAAGAATCTAAGATCTCCTTTTTTTTTTTCCTTTAACAACATTTCTACATTAATTATACGTAAGTAAAAAGGTAGTAAAGCCAATTGCAGTTAAAAGAAAAAAGTGTCAAAAATTATTTCCACAACTCAGTTCTCTCCCTTTCTCACTCACTTCTTATTTACACATAAAATTATAAATTAGTCACCTCCATAGCTGTTATTACACACTGCCTTGTCCACAGATGCACTTCAATCTGAACTTTCACCCAAGTTCAAAAACTTTGTGCAGCTCAAGAATCCTGAACGTGTAAGCAGCATTGCATTGCAATTTGAAATATGAGGCTTCACAGATGCAGTTTGGTGCGTGTGCGCCAGGCCTTACAAGTTACACAGATACGTACACCGCATCCTCGCCATAGGAGTTGGACACAGACAGGGTGATGTATGATGGGATACGTTTGGCATGAAGACCTGTGTGGACCATGGAAACAGAATGGCAAAGCTCTGATAGAGCTAAGTGGGCTAATATCCCAACAAGCGGACACAAAGATTACAGAAAGGGCCATTGTAGACGACCTATGCTCCACTAAGAGTGAAGGGGTTTACTGTAACTTATCCATCTGGGGACAATCAAGTATGTCATTCCCTTGCACAATAATCTTATCCACCAGAGCTACACCTAAACCTAATTCTAACCTTATAGATTTATAGATTTTTAGAAAGGCTAAAATAAAGTGTCAAAGTTGTAGGCGACCATCTTTGTGCACGTTGGGAACCCAAGACAGGAAAGAAATAGTCCAATAATCAGATCATTCATGAAGAAATGAAACATGGAAGCTCACCCACACTACTCTAAATGTATGCTACTAACATCATTCAAAGTGATAAACAACACCACTAAATCTCTCAAAGCTTTCAAATGGATTCACCATCTTCAAATGCCATGTGTAAAACACTCTTTATGCACTCTGTGTGGAAATTCATACAATTTGTCTTTGTCATTTCTGCTGAGTTTCTAAATGCCACATTGATGTAGGCTACATTCCTTACATGTCAATCAACTGACTGTAGCTTTGTTTACGGCAGCTATTCATGTTTAAAAAATGACATTTTCATATTTTGTCAAAATGCATTCGAAAAAGTGAATGTGTAATTGCACTATTGCCAACGTTAGGCTTTGTGCATGAGTGCCTTGTTCTTTGTGCGAAGACAAACTTGAGATAGTTTGGACTCGCTTACTGGCCAATGCCAACCTTTCATGAAAATATATGTTGATAAGATGCAGTTTGATAAATATTTTATGTCAAAGTTGTTAATACTTCAGTGTGTAGGAAGGTTGCCTACACACAAGTATGCATGACTATTTGTAATGGTATAAATACATAGTCAATGGATAGTTCAGAATGTCTTTTACTAAATGCTGTTTTAGAGGCTTTTCACCCTGACAAGAATCTGAGGGAAATGCATTTTCTCATTATAAAATGCACCTGTGATTGCTGTGGTGGTAAAGCTTCAGCTGTATCGATAAAATATCTTTTGCTCCTGTTTACATTCTGTCATCTTTTTTTTCCTGTCAGGGTCTATGTGTGACGTTGGATTGCAGAACTCCGACCCTTACGGCAAGATGACATCTGAAGAGCTCTTCCACCTCCCGCTCAACATCTATATCATCATCCTGGGCATCGGCCTCTTCATCCTCATGCTCACCCTTTTCTTCTGTTGCTACCTGTTCAGGTACAACACAACAGACATGGCTGGGTTAGAGCTCCTGTACAGACTGTACTGTGTCAGACTGCTGTACTGGACTAGTGTAAAAATCAGACATAACTCAGTAATTTCGTGCACTTCTCACTGGAGACATCGATCCAGTTTAACTCCACAGTCTGTCAAATATGCAGTGAAATCTGCCTCAAAGGAAATTTGTCATTTTGAAGCTCTCACAGATCATTAACCTGAGTGCCTCACATAAGTTATTTTCTGATCTTCTGATCTATTCTTATTTATTTATTTTTTCTTTACAATTTTAGTTAGTGATATTCTGTATTTTTCTTTCAACAACCCTCCTTGCATACAATATAGCTGTTTTTCTTACCCGTAGAGGGGGAGAGCAAAATATCTATACTCAGTAGATAAAAAATATTTGAATGAACTACAGTTTGTTGATTCTGGTAATCTGTCAATGCAGAGGTCTGTCATTGTATTACATGATGCTTTGTTTGTTATTTGACAGAGGTTCAGGTGAAAGCTGCTAATATAAAGGCAATTACAGACAGCTGGATTAGATCAGTGAACTGCTGTCAACCTCTGGAAAAACCTGTTCAAAGTTTACCTTTGCTAAGGAGGTTATGCTTTGTTGATTTATTTGGCCGATATCTGAAGATATCTGACCAACCTGTTACGGATTGTGGGCTTATTTGAAGTTGGGAGAAATGTTTAGTGTTAGCAAAGTCAGAAGCCACCAAAGTTTTTAGTTGAGTCAAAGTTTCACTTGTTCACTGTTCACATAATAACTGTAATGCATTTACGCTTTCAACAATTTATGATCAACTTAATAAAACAGAATTTCAGTCAGAATTCTATTACAAGGGCACGTTCTTGAAAGTGTTACAGATCTGTTCGTGGTGAGTGTACACTGTAGATGCACAGGCTGTTACTTGAATTTGGCATTGTGTGAATTCCAGGGCTTCTTGACGCAGTATCTCAGCTGATTCCCACAGCATGACAAGACGTGTCCTGAAGAAGACAGATATGGAGCACCAGGCACATAATAGAATTTTTTTAATTCTAAATTACAGCATGATAAGTTAGTTTTTTGTGCCCCACAGGCTCAGGAGACAAGGTGTAAGAGAACAGTTCGGCTACAATGAGGTAATGTGTTAATAAATATCCAGTTTGACTAGTGTCAGATTGTCATTCATACTATATTTATTTGCTTTTTTTGTCTGCATTTTGTCACAAATCTGTTCTTGTCAACAGGTTGTTTTGAAAGGAGCGGGGAAGAAACTGAGCCTTCTTGGTGTAAGTTGAATACGGAGTTAATGGGAGCACAATGCTAACTGGCTAATGGGACGAAATGAATGTGGAAAACCTACTGTGTGTGACTCAAATATTTAAAATGTATCAAAATTAAGTGATGGCTACAGTTTTCAGTAACACATTTACTGCTGTGATGAGCTACAGTGAATCTGTAATTTGCTAGAAAAACAAGTATTTTTCAGTTATTCCTGTTGGCAAAGTTGTCAAATTATAGCGTGAAAAAATATTGCACATGTAATCAACGTCTGAGTTACTGCTGTAACTGAAGTTCAGGGGATAACCACGCAACCAAACATTATATATTACTTTCTATGATTTTCCTTTTACCATACTTCATTTAGGCTATTTTTGAAGATGGTTCTGTCTGCTTGGCTAGACACAGCAGCCAGCTACTCCCTGGTACACTGTTGCAAATACGTGACAGTTCTTCTGGCTGTCCCAGTTCCATACTACAAAATAATTGTTTTTGGAAAAGTGAGAAAAATTGAGTGGTGTTGTAAGACAAATTCACACAACAGAAATAGGAGCTACTCACAGCTAGCAGCACAATGTAACTCACAGGAATCACAGGAGAAGATCTCCAAAAAAAACAAGTATTTAATCTTTGGACAATAATTTTTGCTTTATCTTTGCTAAACTACCAACATTGAAATTGGCAGGAGGCTAGTCTGACATAGTAGTTAGGGTTAGAGTGTACATTTTCTATCATTGCCTGGATGTTAAAAAGGGTAACGTTTATTTCTTATACTAAATGCAAAAACAGAATATAGTTTTGTACATACTGTTGATATGAATATGGGGTGATTAGGCACTTATCAAATTGCAGTGCAGTCATGGAAAGTTTTTTTGGGGATTATTTTAGCAAAGAATCACACAGTCTAGCTGCTGAATGGATGCATTATGGTTCTGTCTTTGTAAATGCTGTTATGATAGTGCTTGTATAGGGACATTCTGTATTAGCGGTAAATAGTTCAGGTGTCGGTTATGAACTGATTTCATAACCTGTCATTTCCCCTTTTCAGCAAACATGTGCCGTGTGTTTAGAGGAGTTTCGCAGCAGGGACGAGCTTGGAGTGTGCCCATGTTCCCATGCCTTTCACAATAAGTAAGTTCTACAGCCCTGCTTGGTCATTTTCAAACTTTGATGAGATTGGACAGCTGACTCCGTATTTGTGAACATGCAAAATGTATTTCAAAGCTACAGTCAATTTAAAAAAAACTCCAGACTTGATTCATTTGTTTAGCTGTTTCACAAACTGGTGATCACGCAGCTAATTGTATTGACTCATGCATGATGCATGACTGAAGATGCAAACAGTCTTCCATTGAAACCATGTGAAATAGCACTTTTGGAACAGCCATTGGGTCTGCAAAATCCATTGTCATTGGCACCATAGGCCTCGCTTTTAAAACCACTAAATATTATTCTAGCCTTGGTTTCTTAACATTTTGGTAAAGACTTTGCGATGTGCAACAATCCTGACTAACCAGTTTGAAGGAGTGACTCAAAAATAATTACACTTTTAATGGACTTCTGCCTTCAGGTTAACCGATGAAACAGTCAGAGAAGTAATGAAATTCAGGAAAAAGTTATTGAGCAAGTTTTTCTGCGGAAAATGAAGAGCAAATTCCTGACAACATATGTCCTTACATGTTTGAGCATGAGCATGCTTTAAGCAACAGAGACCTGTTTTTGCCCCACAGCATAGGTGTGACATTAGACATTAACAGTGCTTTTCGACCGGTTTGCTCATCCTTCTGACTGACACTTCTCTACCTATATCACCAGTACCTCCTGCACTGTGTACATATCCTGTACGTCTGTCTGCTCAGTCCTGTTTTACAACTGTTATTTAAGCAGTTTGAACTTCTTTTTCTTGTGATTCATAAAGTTTCCACCTGGACCCATCTGTATAATTGTTCATACTTTGTCTTCCTTTGAAATGACAAATTAGGTAATATGTCTCTCATCTATCTGCTTTTCTCAGGTGTCTGCTAAAATGGTTAGAGATCCGCAGTGTCTGCCCCATGTGCAACAAGCCCATTTGTCGCCTCCAGCCTAACCCCCCACAAGCACCTGAGCGGCCACAGAGTCTCCTGGAGGTCTGAGAGGGGAACATATGTAACAAAATCACCTCTCCAGATAGTTGACACGTTGTCACCTGTAGTTTTAGTAATGCAAACATTTCTTCAAGGCAGAGCTACTCTGGAAGTAGAACTTATATAATTGTCTGAGTTAAACAGTAAGTGCAGAGCCTAAGGGGCCTACCTGGTAAACTATATGGGGGAGATTGTAACACTGAGACAGAGGTGGTAATGCTAATTCATGATTAAGGCTAACTATCAAGCCTAGATACTGCAATCTTCAGTACATAGCCAGATGTTTAAGCTAAGTGCCTTAAAGCTGCAGATCCTCTCAATGAGAGTTGACACCCGTCAGCACTGGGCACAATGATGAGGATTCATGCATGCATGGAATCCAGTTTACTCCTCATTATAGATAAGTTATGTAGGAAATGGTGAATGAGTTGTGGGCAATTGTCCTAAATTGTCTGGCGCCACTTAACTGCCAAGCTAACAGTGAGACATCCATCCTAAACTCCAGGCTTCAGAAAGCTCCTTCTCAATTCTACTTTAACATTTGTTCCACAGTCTATTTTGGTAACAAGATTACCTTTTTAAATGGGCTTCAGTTTACTCACTTACTTGTCTTGCAGCAAAACTGTGGTTAGCTTCGCCCACTGAAGTTTGATTTGGTTATCTGTTGAGGGGAAACTTTGTGGGGGAGATAGTAATGATTTACAGCACCACATGTGACATCAAGACATCAGCATTTACCATCAACATTATGGCATCATTACCAAAAACATATCGCTGGCATCATTATCAGAGAGAGATAATACCAGCTAGTTGGGAAATGTTCCAATTCCTCATTTAAGTGGGGTCAGATTAGACAGCTTCTATTTGTCTTCTACTTCTGTGTCACCCAAACAGTTGTGTTGGTTCCTCAGCATGTGGATTGTTACTGCTGTAACCCAACTAAAAAAAATTATTTCTGCCTCTGAGAAATGTCAGTCCGCTCATTTTTTTTACTTTTCTCAACAACAAAAAAAATGACATGCAGTGCCACATGAATATGATGTGTCTCAGTCTTTCACCGCAACTTAAGAGCCCGAAGCTTAGAACGAAGAAGATTCAACCCCCTTTGGGTTATTGCTGCCCCAAAGTTGATGGTAAATGCAGAGACTGTGATGAAAGATGTGCAGTTGTGGACAAGATGTCTTTTAACAAAACAGGACAATTGTAAACTAACAGGAAACATGGCTATGTGTATTTTACCTATAATCTTTCATTGTCTGAGCTAAATGGCAAGACATATATTATCATATGGGACCTAATAGAAACTACAGGCAACTACATTCAGCTACAATAAATGGCCAACCAGTACATTAACACATACATTTTAAGTTATTTCTAAGAAAGTGTTTTGTATCACAACAGGCTTTCAGTCAAAGGTATTGTGCGTCAGTGATGCTAAAGCACGTTGAATGTCATTTGTCAGTAGTAATAGTTGGATGTCATTGTTGCCAGTGGGACAGATGACATCTTAGCTCCGCTCTGTACTGTGGTGATATAAATAGACACACTGCACTGATATGAAGAGCCTGTTTCTTGTCTGAGTGAGATGCACCATTAACAGCATTCTCTGTATGTACCATGTAATATATTATGAGTACTGTGTAAATTGTAAATGCAATTTTATGATTTTAGAAAAAAATATATAACCAGTGTTTTGATATAGTCATTTGGATCCAAGTCTTTTTTTTCTAGTTTTGCTACATGTTGACACTTGAAACTGTTCATTTGTATGCTGTCGTTATCTACGGAAGGTTAAGCTATTGTGCTATTGGTGCCCTATCTTTGTTTTAGGTGGTTTTGGTTGATCTTACCAACTGTGTGTAAATGTGACAGAAGGATTTCCACCAATAAGGTGCCACCTCTGATATAAATGTGCCTAAAAAACATCTTCATACCTTAACTCAAAAATAGTTGTTTTTATTCATCATTTTCCAATAAAATTCCAGCAGGCTGTGTGCTGTGAGGGTAATGCTAGAGTTACTGCTACAGGTAATTACGACCTGTTTTTATTTGATATTGTTTAGCCATGGTAGCGCTGCGTAAGTCCAGGGATGGCAACGTCTGTCTGTTGGTCAGTCAGTCGATCCACCATTCTGGTCCAGGCTGAACATCTCTCTCTCTCTTAACTTAACTACTGGATGAATTGTCATTACATTTTGTGCAGATATTCGTGATCCACAGAGGATAAATCATACTGACTGCTACCAATAGTGGATCCCGTGACAGTTTTCTCCAGCGCCACCATGAGGCTGACATTTTTTTTTGTGAAATATCGTGATGACTTTTGGATGGATTTTCATTGCATTTGAATGAACTGTAATAACTTTGGTAATCGCTGAACATTTCCTCTAGCGCAATACTATAATGTATCCAATACTTTGGTAAATGACCAAATACATGTAAACCTCATGAGATTCTCCATCAGCCTCAGCTGTATAGCATACTTTGTGTTAACTATGTTAGCATGCTGACCATAGACGGTATAAAATAGATGCTAACACGCTAAACAAAGATGGTAAACATTGGGCTATACCTGCTTAACATCAGCATGTTAGCATTGTCATCGTAGGAATGCTGACATTCACATTTAGCTTAAAGCACCCATCTGTGAAAATAATCTGCTCCTGGAGATCTTGTGCAAGGTTCTGAGAGAAAGCTGAATAATACTTTGGACTAAACAACCAAGTCACATTTTCTTGTCCAAGACCAATTCCTACAAGCTCTTTTATGAGATTGACTTCTTATCCCTTCATATGAATTCCCAGAAATACTACAAAAGACACTTGGCTGCAGAGCAGTTTTTACAACTTAACTTAAACCAATAGTGAATTCCCAATTTATCCCACCTAATTCTCAATGGGGCTTCCCACACTTCCACGTGAAAGTTTAACTAAATTAAAGTGCTGAGAATGTCTGGTCTTTCTGTTGGGTTCTTTACGATGTCACCACAACAAGTAAAGTTATCATGCACGTATGAAGATGCCCATGACGGCACACACATGCACGCACACACGCACATGCACGCGGACACACACACACACACACACACACACACACACACACACACACACACACACACACACACAAACACACACACACACCACAGAGACAACACAAAGCTATTACACACAGTGAGTAGATGTCGGGAAATTCCCTGTTCAGACATGACATCAGGGTATTAGCACAAGAACACAAGTGTGTCATGAAAGGTTTCCAAAGATGCAGATCTTACATTATTGACATTAACTAACTGCATGACTCCAAACACTAAGAGGCGGAAATCCCATTTGACTACCCAAAACACAGCATTACAAATGTGGTCAATTCTAAATTCCCACAGACATCTGTTGGCAGATAGGAGGTAGTAGTCTGCACTATATCACAAAGAAATCTCCCAAAAGTAAATATTTAACCACAAGAAGTCCTTGATATGAGTGAGCATTTAGTGTTCTGCACATAAACTGCCTGTTTAACTCTAGTGGAGGGAATGTTTAGAGGATAAAGAGGAGTATCATGAATTGAGATGACTGATCCATCACTGCAAACATCTCTCACTAAACCTCTTTGCAAGTCAAGTCGAGTCAATTCTATTTACATATATTTTTAACACAAATTTGCCCCAAGGGGCTTAACAATCTGTACAGCATCCTTTGTCCTTAGCAGCTCGATTCGGGTCAGGAAAAACTTCTCCACTCACTTTTTTTTTGCCACACACGCAGTAACCGTTGGTAATACTTCTGTGGTGCGTTTGATTCAGCTGCTAATACCTGCTGTTGGTCTTCAGACAATGAAGTGCAAAGATTTGAGATGCTACTGCAAAACAGAACAGCCTGCATCATCTTCTCACACACTGGCTGATTCAGTAACACTAAAGCAGACAGAGGTGAAGGTGTAATGCTGCAGGTGCTAGATAGATTAAAATGGGGAGTGAAAAATATGATTACATCTGAAGACACTGAAAGAGTTCAAGTTCAATAGGTGGACTTAACAAAGTTTTTTGGTTTGATGGTCTTCCTCAGAATATCTACAAATGTAGATATGATAAATGGCTGATAAGTGAATGAGCTCACCATCCTCGTCTGTATAGCAGTGATTTAGGAATGTTTTTTTTATTCATGCCGCTCCATCAGAATGCATGCAAACACATTAGCTATAAATGATGCTTTGTAGAAGGTGCAAGTTGTTTTCCTCTAATATTAGGGCTTAAGTGTTCATCTGTCTTTCCAATGTAAATACAAAATGCACACTCAAACATGAAGAATATACGGTCAGTATCACAACAATCAGCCAGCTTAACCATTTCAATTCACAGCACCCTGCATGTAGTTACAGACTTACATTCATTAAAAACTCAGATGTCATGGCCATAAATGCAGCAGCAATTGTACTTTTTGGAGCCAATGTCCTGCAATACATGAGGATGAGTTATCATCAGGAAGGCTTAAATCCAATATAATGACTACGGATGGTGATGGGTTTCCCATTTCCCATTTCCCACATAAAACATAATGTAAATTGTGTCCTGAAGGAATGTCTGTGCTGCTTAGACATGTTGCTGGGGTTGTCTATTAGGGGATGTCCTGACTCTGGTGGGCATGTCACTGCAACATTTAACACAAAATTCACTGTGACTCTTCCTGCATGGTTGCCACAGAAAGAAAGAAAGAAAGAAAGAAAGAAAGAAGAAAAGAAAGAAAGAAAGAAAGAAAGAAAGAAAGGGTTGCGCCTCCTGGAGCTAATCCTCATATCATGTAGGCTTTGTTATGAATTTTTAATTATTTAAGTAATAAAGACAGTAATATACTATATATATATATATATGTATATGTATATATATATATATATATAAACTTCTGTCTAAAGTAATAAAGACAGTAATATACTATATATATATGTATATATATGTATGTGTGTGTGTGTGTGTGTGTGTATATACACACACATATATATATATATATATATATATATATATATATATATATATATATATATATATATATATATATATATATATATATATACGTATCCAATACAATATATTATTACTCTGTCTAACTGAACTGCACAGAGTCATGTGCAATTATGGGAAACACCTCGATGATTGTTTATGGTCCATGCAATGAATGTTTGCAATAAATTTCCAAATGCACTAGAAGATTCTTTAACTGACCTTTTTTTTAATATATATTTTTATTTCAAGGACAATTTTCAAAACTATTGTTTGTACAGAGATTGTATGTTTTTTACATTTTCAATCCCAGGTCACACCTGGGCATCAGCAGGTCGATTACCTACATGTCAAAGCATTTTTATACTAACAAAAACAAAAATAAATTAAAAGAAATGTGAGAAAACCAGAAAAGAATAAACACAGACACGAATACAGGAACAACCAACAACACATGAATGACTTGTTCGTCAAGAAAAGTGATTTTTTACATGCTTCGGGCGCCCCCTGTTGACACAATCAGATTAGAACCTTCATCCTCGTGTATAGCTATCACCGGAAAATACGTAATTGTGTTTTCAAAATAAATGTATCGGATTTATAAATTGTGGGGCATTATTAGAAAAATAACGAGTCACTGTATTATTTATGCTATGTATCTAATTTCAATTCAGTTCCCTCATTCTCTGATTAACACACTTTTGTTTGTTTGACTCAATATTGCTATTAAAGTGTTGTGAAATGAACCTGTATTTTTTGCACGGATTCAGATTTAATGATAATGTAGGGATAAAGTATACGACAATGGGAGTTTATAGCGGTTTTAGACAGAATGTGTTGCTTTTCTGGTCAAGTCACACTTATTCTGAAGGATCTAGGCCGGACGTCGTATTGTTTGTGTCCGCGCGCGAGGGAAGTTGAGTCGCTATCGTGAGTGTAAAGGCTGTAAAGTAACGTTATATAAAGTTAGGAAGTAGTTTGTGTCAAAGTTTTCTTTTTGGTGATAGCCGCATTGGGGCATTTAACATAGCTAGCCAAGTGAGGTCACATTAGCAACTAAGCTGTAACTTAAATCTGTAAACGCATGTGTGTTTAATTCTTCTGCCCATAATAAGCAAGCTAATGTTAGCCAGCTTACTAAGCGTAGCTAACTTCACTGGCAACTAAAAAACGTCGACGTTTAGAGCTAACGTTACCGTTAAATTGTAACGTACTTGTCGTTTTGTTCTCGTACGTAAAGAGAAAGGGAAGGTTTGTTGTAGCGTTGTTAGTAAGCAGCCGTTGTTGGGAATGTCACCTATGTATGGTCGCAGTCATGAATGGTCAACGAACATATCAGACAGCGACTCAGAGGAAGAGGTAATTAACGTTTACATTTATTTTCTCACATCTAAGCTCTCTTTTACTTTTAAGTATTCATAACGAAGATGTTTTCTGTATTTTCTTCCATTTATGATAACTGTCAATTATATCCTAACGTTACATGTTAATGTTTTAAAGCTGAAACTTTAACCATTGACTGTGATTTGCTTACTTTACCACAGCCCAAGCTTCCTCTCAATCAATTCTATCCATATATCCGCTGTGCCCTTTGTTGCGGCTTCCTCATCGATGCCACCACCATCACAGAGTGCCTGCATACATGTGAGTTATAACTGAGGTCTGTTTTAGCTACTGGAGTCCTCAGAGGACCTTGAGAGGATTCAAGGAGTCACGTGAACTGAGTGGTTAATTTAACCATAATGTCTGCCTGCCACACATTTAACAAGACCATACTCAAGAGGCCAGCTGATAAACTGTTTTATGAATCAGCCAATAGTAGCTTAACACTGATATATCTGTATCAGCAAGCATGTGGTGACAAGAGTAACGAGACATTTGAGTACAGAAATGTCAAATCAACAGTGTGTCCATTATATAGTTTGTCAAGCAATGATAAGTTGACAAGTTTATTTTTAATGCCGCAATACATACTGCAAACTAAATATCGCGGCCACTCTACTTTAACGAGCACATTTAATTCAAATTCTTACCGTTTGTGTCTTTAAAAAAATGTACGTTGGCTGAAATATAGTTATAAGGTCTCAAATATACATTTTTATATCAGCTTTAAAAGTACATATTAGTGTGGCTACGTTGACATACATAATATAAGGTCCTGACTGTGTCTTACATTGTGATGTCTTTTGTCTTCTCCAAGTTTGCAAAAGCTGCATCGTGAAGCACTTTTTCTACAGCAACAGGTGTCCCACATGCAGCATTGTAGTCCACCAGACACAACCACTATACAACATCAGGTAGGTCTATTCATTCTTGATGTATTGGCTGATTCGTATAACCTTCTGTACCTGTTAAATTAATATATTTTTTTTATAGTTGAGTTTAAGCTATTCAGAGGGGAAAAAGTTATTAAAAGTGTGAAATGCATTCATTTTCATGTATATACAGTTATTTTATTGTCAAAACGCTTAAGTACTTTTAGGATTGTAAACCTGCTCTCACTCAGATCTGTGAGGAAGCAGTCAGTGTTAAGCTTCAAATGCTTTACCTCTGTTTTCAGGCCTGATAGACAACTGCAAGATATTGTTTACAAAATGGTTCCCTTCCTAGAGGAGTGTAAGTACTGTATACATATAGTCAGATGTAGTTTAACATAATCTGTGTACATTATCTGTTTTAATTCTATTGTGAACTTTTTTTGTTTTGTACTACAGTCGAAAGAGAACAAATGTGTAAGTTCTACAAAGAGAGAGGGTTGGAAGTGCCAAAACCAGGTAATAGTTCAACCTTAAAAGTTTAAGTGAACAAGTTTGGGGCAACGTTAGATGATTGCAATCCTCTGCGTGTAATGTCACACAGTCTTTCACTGTTATTCTGTGTTAATGGATTATTAATATACTAAATTTAAATTAATTGCCATGTGAACACACTGCAGATAAGCTAACAAATTATAATTAACAACAACAACACAGTTAACACACTGTTAAACATTATTTTAAGGTACAAAAGAATCTTTGATGTTGGATCGATCAATATTGAAATAAGTCAATATCAATAAATAAGGTCTCATGCAAAGTGGCATGTAATCAATGACAAAATGATTAGTGATGCACCGAAATGAAAATTCTTGGCCGAAACCGAAAACCGAAAAAAGAGGAAACCAAGACCGAAAACCGAAACCGAAACACCGAAAGAAATTAAGCCAATTATTAGTACCATTGCATTTATGGCTATGACTGTGTACTAACTTTACTAAAATCAAGGCATTGCAATTGTATAAATTAATATTAAAGTTTAATTAAAAAATATCTAGCAGAAATATGGCTACAATCTGATAGTCACATACAGTATACAGTAGCCTAAGAACAGAATAGCTTACCTATTGTTATTATTATTATTATTATTATTATTATTATTATTATTATTATTAATTGAGGCACTTTCTTGCAGGATTTCACTGAACATATCAGACAACGCCAGGGTGCATGCCCCTCATCTGGTGCGGCCGAGACAAGTCTTTTTTCTGCGCTCTGATCTCCTCCTGCGCTGGGGCGCTGCGCCGTCGCGGCTCCGTCTCCACGCGGGTTCTCCGCATCCATCGCGGCCTGGATCATTTCCGTCGCGCCCTGCTTTATTTCCGCATCCAAGTAATGGTCTTTATAACGCGGATCAAGTACAGTCGCGATGAAGTGCAGCGGATCCGAACAGATCTCACTGAAACGTGTGTGCTGACAGACTAAGAGCGCACTTTTCATTGCTTTCACTCCGTGGTCCGCCTCAACCTCTTTGCTTAGGAGACGCTTTGCAGGTGGATCGGGTACTGACACACGCAGGTCGCGTTTTCTGTTTGCGTCATCACAACATTTTCGGCCGTATTGTTTCGGTGATAAAGGTATTTCGGCCGAAAACCGAAAATGCCCTTTTGGGCCATTTTCGGCCGAAAATTTTCGGTGGCCGAATATTCGGTGCATCCCTAAAAATGATGGCATGTGTCAAAAAAAAAGTTGTATTATGTACACTGAGTAAACCCCCCTCCCCTCCCCCAAAAAAGGTTTGTATCGAATCGTGGGTCAAACATTGTGAACAGAATCGTGGGTTTGGTGTATTGTTACAGCCCTTATTATTATTATTATTATTATTATTATTATTATTATTATTATTATTATTATTAACAACAAAGGTCCTCGAAGAAAAGGGTGACTGATTATCCCAAAACAACATCCAGATTTCCATTGTGTATAATGTGTTCGGCATTTTAACTTCAGTGTTTGCATTTAAATTTTAGCATTAATAAACTGGAGATTTTCAGCAAAAGTTTGTCATTTTGCTTTCCAGTGGTGGTCTCTCCTCCGGTTCCTGTTGTGTTGAAGAGGCAGAAGAAGGATAACATTCCCCAGTCTGTGTTCACCATTCCTCCAGAGCTGGATGTCTCTCTGCTGCTGGAGTTTGTTGGGTAAGGATCTAATGTTTTGTTCAGTCCTTGTCCAGCATCAGTTGCATCTATATTGGCTATGGAAGATACTCAGACATTATGCATATGTAGATATTATTTAAAGGCCATACACAAAGAAAATCTAAATGTTTGCAAATGTATTAATTCCTCTTAATTACAATTAACAGTTTCTTCATGTAGTTAGTGAGATGCTTTAATTAGTTAATTCGCCAAACCTGGTGTCAGGTTGATGATGTGCTCTGGGGCTATCAGACAGAGTCAAATGGCAGAACATTTGTCTACTTTTCTTTTCTTATGTCACAGCATGATGTTGAAAATGCAAAAAAAAAATGCCCTCTTTAAAAGGAGAGCAGAAAACAGGTTTTCTCTGTCTATTTTTGTTGTCTGTTTCCTAGTAACTGTGTTCTAACAAGTGTAGGCATTTTCACAGCATTGGACTTGGCATAGCAGTAAAAGCACAGGTGTAATTAATAACGATAGCTCTGCTCCAGTCAGCCATGCCAATGAGTCAGCATGCACAATACCAGGACCCTGCATCTCGGAGCCCTAAATGGAATGCAGCCATTCATGTTTTTCATCACACCTGTGCATTTGCAGCTATGACATGTTCAAAAGTCTTTTGTGAAAAGGGCCAAGTGCTAGGCATATGGTGTCCTCTAGTCCCATTTACAAAATACAAATTAAAAAGATGAATGTCAAGTAGCAGTACCATTACAGCCAGGGTGAAACAAACTGCAGGTTAATTGTGTAAATCAGTCTCTAAATTAGCAATTATGGAACCACTGCTGTACTTTATTCTCTTATTATCAGAGACAATAAAAAAGAGAGGTAACAAGCTCTAGTTCAAAGGATTTGCTTTTGGCCTGTAGACACTCAAGTACACACACTCTCTTGGTGACCATGTCTTCTGCATTAAGGAAATAGTGGAACCCAGTTTGTAGCAGTAAATAAAATGACCCTGTAGTTACATAGACATGCTGAGAGATGGTCCCTTTGTCTTAAATTGACTGCTTGCTTGGTTCCAAAAAGTTGTCCTGACTGTATAATGACTCCTGTTTTGTTTTCAGGGCTGAAGAGGGCATCAATAACTATAAGGTAATGATGTAAAATATTTACAATGTGTATTTTAAACCGTTCTTATTAGATTATTATGGTGTACGGTAACAGAAACCTAAGGGGCAAGATGGATAATGACTTAATAAAGGTTGTTCTAAAGGCTCCACCCAAACCTGCTGATCCTTAGGACATCTGGGGTCAAGTTATCCTGTAACTATAGAGCCTGTTGGACATACTGTCAAGAATAGTTTTTTACTCAGAGCATTGCTTTATTTATTTATTTGAAATTACATTTCTCCAATTTAATACCATATCCCCTGTATTTGAAGAATTACATTATTCTGAAAAGTTTTCATCCGGTATGTTCCACCGTGTTTACAATCCTCATAGAGCTGTTTGTTTGCTTGTGTGGATGTACGAACATATGTGGATGCTTATGTATGTGTATACAGTGTATATACTTTTTATACACTACAAATGTATCTGTACATGGTAGTCAAATGTTTGTTTACCTTGTTCAGATCTGATGTACTTTCTTGGCCAATAATTTGTAGATGTTGAACACCCTGTCCCTGTTTAGCCCTTAGAGAGGCGGTACGTTCGTGTGTCGGGCGAGGCCACTGTCCGCCACGTGGAGCTGTTTATCAGGAGAAAGATGGAGCTGAGCTCTACCTGCCAGGTGAGTGGGCCAGCAGAGCATGGGATTTGCTACAGTAGCACACAGAGTGAAATTGGAGCCGGAGATCAGGCGGATGCTCCAACATTTAAAAAAAAAATTTAAAAATCCGATCTGTGGTCTGTCTGCCAGGCTTACAGTTAATGAGTTCACAAACTGACATGACCACATTCTTGATCCTGATTTTCACTTTAGACAGACTTGGAATAGGACAGCAAAGGAAGTTGGCATTACAGCCTAGTGTAGGCGTGAACAGGGTGATGCTGGTGTATTTAAGTGAGGGCGTGCCTCTACGTATTAGAAAACCGCTATTTCGTAATTGCCAATAGTGTTTTTAAACTGGTGTGCAGCCAGCAAGCATGTGTGGCCTAACTACATTAACGTACACTAATGTCCACACTTACGGGCAGCACACACCCGTGGCGTATGATGCATATCAAAACAACCGTGTCAGTCTATGTAAACTACACACCAGCAGAATGGTCAGATGTGCAACGGTTTTATTTCCTAGTGTTGGTGCAATCGGGGGTGTGCTGTTTTTGTCAGTTGACGTGTCAAATGACGGGCTGCTGTATGTGTGCTGTACGTAAATAGTTTTTTGTTTTGCAATAGATTTTACGGTTTGTAATAGTTGTACAGGGTATTTGGAAAGATTAGTGTAACCTTGTCCCAATACCTAACATGGAAACATGTTATTTATAAGTCACCGGCCTAATTGATGGTCTAAGAAGAGAAGTGGAATTTAACTTTTTTTCTGATATGAGCCAGGTCTCTGGGCGTAAACTAGTACTTTTCCTTGATGCCTCACCACAGCCAATCACCATCACGTTTGCATTTGGGCACATAAGCATGCTGCATGTTTTTTGACTCACTGACATTGACAAGATTAACCCCTTAGGTATCGAAATTTGGCACAGAACAACAAGTCATTTTTTGATAATCAATGGTATCGAGGCAATTCGGACGGTGCCTAAAAAAGTACCACTCGATACCCAGCCCTACTGATGACTATTTGGTGTAATTCAGCACATTTTATCTCTTTGTGGGACTCATGTCAGCATCAGCCATATCCAAAAGCTAAGGCCTGACAACATGACCAGAGCAACAAGCAGTACATTGAGGAATGCTCATGTATACACAGGGGAGTAAAAGCAGAGCCCAACATAGAAGGGTCAACTGCTCAGGTCGTAACTCAGCTGGGTGCCAATAGCTAAAGGACAACAGACACTCCCTAACAACCTTAATCAGATTATAATCACATAATTAGTGCAATGATACCACGTGTGTCTGAGTGGACATGCTGTAAGAGAAGACTCGTGATTGTTATCAGTGTTACAATCAGGAGTGTCCTCCTTTCCTCAGAGCACAGACAAACAGAAATGTGTGGTCAGTATTTTGTATTTAGTAACACGTGGATGAGGATTAGCAGCTTACATTGATTTCCTGGCCTCAGTGCTGCACCCTGGCCTGTCTGGACAAACGTGGAGAGGATAGAGAGACTGACAAAAGGTCACTGTCCGGTGAAGCACGGGTCTGAACAGTTGTATAACTCTCCCCTTTTAAACTCTTTAAGTTTTAGTCTACCCCATCATCTCCTTCCAGTTTATCATCAATATCCAAGGCATCTCCTGTATGTTCAGTGTTTTGGTCACTTAAATGATTCCCCGCATTTGTGATATGGCACTGACTACAGTAGATTGTTTAGTTTGTTCAAAACCAAACCATTTCTAATGTGAAGCCTAGGGCTGGGTATCGTTCAGAATCTTTCGATCCGGTGCCAATTTCGATACCGATTCCTAACGATATTTTTTTCGATACCATATGTTTTAAAATCCATTTCAACATCAACAAAAATACATTAAACACAAAGCTTTTATTTTCCACCTAAATTGTGAATCAAAACGGTTATCAAAATTAAAAGTCTGGTAAAACTGCTCACTCAGAGTAACATTAATAAAAGTGCCTTGCCTTGCAAGCTCAGCCAGTCAGTCAGTCATCAGGGCAGAGAAACCACCGTTGTGGCTGCTTGTAAGAGGAAGTGTAACGTCAACAGCACTCGCCATTAATATATCGCAGCAAACGCTGTCTGCGTGAAGTTTTAAAAAACTGTAACCGTGACTCTGTGACTTCAAAAAAACTGCAGACACTTGTGTGTGTGTGTGTGTGTGTGTGTGTGTGTGTGTGTGTGTGTGTGTGTGTGTGTGTGTGTGTGTGTGTGTGTGTGTGTGTGTGTGTGTGTGTGTGTGTGTGTGTGTGTGTGTGTGTGTGTGTGTGTGTGTGTGTGTGTGTGTGTGTGTGTGTGTGTGTGTGTGTGTCGGGGCTCCGCTCTGTGTCAATATGCAGAGAGGACAGATAAGCTCGCGCTCAGACGCTTTTGGAACCGAAATTTGGCACCCGAAAGATAAAGAATTTTTCGATACTCGTAGGATTGGAGTATTTTTTTCGATACCATAAAAGTATCGACGTTCGGTACCCAGCCCTATTGAAGCCCTAATAATTTGTCCCTCCCGAATGTTGAAGATTTTTGTGCAGGGCTGACCTGAATGCCTTGAAACCATGTGGCAAAATAATTAAAGCACGCACAGACATAGAGACACACACCACAGATCTGACTGACATTTGCGTTCTCGCATACAGTTTTGCTGGGTAATGTCTACGTAGATCATTTTAAGGTTTGCTGTGCATGTGTGAAAATGGCCTCTGATTAAATCTCTGCTGCCGTGGTCTGAATTGTTTCTGTGTGTCCTGCAGGTGGATGTGGTTTGTGGAGATCACCTCCTAGATCACTACCAGTCACTCAAAGACATACAGAACTCTGTGGGTGAAGAGGCACTACAGGTATGCACCACAAAGACACACAGTAGGAACAAACCATTTTAATAATGGGAAACGTTATACAAGGCCAGGAATACTTCTGAGTGATTCTTTTGGTGCCGTTTTTGTTTTGCTCCAGGATGGTCTGTTGGTGCTGCACTTTGGCCTGGTCCTGCCCTCCCAGTCTTGAGCACGAGAGGTGGATGTAGTTAATTCCTGAGGAGATGAATTGAACTTTTTGACTTTGTTTCTGATCATATGACTCTTGTCATAATGTGAAGTAAAGTTTCAACATTGGCAGAAGTACTCTACAACTGTCGTGGATGTTAGGATTGTCACTATCTACTCACAAAACATCTGATAAAACTTGTAACTTAAATGTAACAAAAGAGTAGCAGGTGGCAGGCTAAACATGTCATGTGTAACAGAAAGTCCAAGAACTTTACACTTTCTTTCTTCATTGAACAGTCTGAAATGTATCTTGTTTTCAGGACAACCCATTTGTCTGCTGTAATTGGCTGGACACAGGTGACATACAGCATGCAAAATACATTTTATCTGATGAATGGAAACGACACGTTCCTAGTCCTACTGCCAAGGTATCTTTACACATTGTTCATTGTGCTTCTACTGCAAGACTAGGACTGTGGCTGTAGCTAAAACTGGGCCACTAACCAGTGTCAGTGGGTCTGGAACCTTTCAACAGTTATGTCTGTGAAGGCATTACGATGTGTTGACTGAAAAGCTGCGTCAGTCTAGTTTACTTATCTTTTTGGAAACCAGGGACCGGTATCATGTGATTTAAAGGGTTTGAAACCAAAGGACTACCACTACCAAAGGGGGGGAGTGTGTGTGTGTGTGTCTGTGTGTGTGTGTGTCTGTGTGTCTGTGTGTGTGTGTGTCTGTGTGTGTGTTTTTAATTTAAGGGCTTTTGTATAGACTGTCAGCTGATGTAAATTGATGTTTGACTTCATTAAATCTGTTTTCAGTATAACTCACCAGAACACAGCAGTTATTTAAAGGGAGTTTGTATAGTTTTTGATGGGCTTTGTTAAGAACTTTCCTACTTGTTTTTGTCATAATTAATAAATAACTGCACTGGGGAATGTTTCTCAATTCATTGTTTCCTCTTTTGTATTTTTTGTATTCATGTTGTGCCTAAGATCTTTAATACCAGTTCCCATAGACCTCAACTGTGAATAGAGTGTTCCTGGGAGAAAAATGTCAATGTATAACTGCCACCAGTTTCCACTAGCATTATGTGGTTGTTTTAATATCTTGCTACACTAAATTAATTCCTCATTTCAAATGCCAAATAATGTTCAGTTTCTTCTACCATTCAGTATATGATGATAGTGACCTGCAAATCCTAGGAATCCAAAACAGAAGTTCCAAAAACTGTAGAATTATGACTGAAATCAATAAAAGAAATTGCTAATTGCTGAGGCTCTTTCCTGGTGTTGCTTGAGCTAATGGAGATTGACATCTAACTGGATGTGGCCTTAAATGAACACACTCCTGTGTTTGTGAATACGCTGACTTGCAGATGAAAGCAGAGGAAACAGTTGGTCAGTCAATTTGTCATTTTATTCATTGCGTTATTCAGTGCAACTAAACCAACAGTGAGTGGTTTTCCACTAGTTGTATACATTGACACTGCAGCCAGGTGAGATGATATGTACTACCAGTTGGACTGCATTTTCTGAATGTTTTTCACAGCTAATGCATTATGTACATCGTAATAAACCATGTGAACCAACCGTTGTAATGTCATACCATACAACCAAACAATGCAAAACACTGCTGTCCTCCATACACCCTAAAGTGCTTTAATACGTATAGAGTGACTGTTGCTATACACTTTGAACCTTACCTCTCTCACGTTAAAACTAAAACTTAGAAAACGTTAAGGACATCAAATTTAACAGCTGATATAGTCTTGACTAACTTCATAGCACAAGTTCATTGAAAGGATGCTGCAACAACAGAAGTGGAACTACACAAACATTTGGTGTCTTTCTTTTAAGAAATGAAGACTCAATCTGAGCAATCCAGACAGGTTTCAGTGCAATCTCATCAGCAGCAAAATGAGAATCCATCCCCAGAACATTCAATACCTGGTCACATATTTTTTATTATTTATATATGCAACATGTTTATTTCCTATAGGGACGTACAGTACAGATTTTCAGGTCATTTTCCTTTGGTAGGAAGTGTTGAATGTTTGCTTGGGCCCCCTCCAAAAAGCTTTTAGTTGCTTGTTTGGGGATCCCCATTTCACGTGGCCTACATATGATCATTGTACCTTCTGAAATTGTATTTTAATTATACAATAATGACGTGTGAAATAAATGAAACAAAGCTTAGAGGAGTCCAAAGATCATCTAAATGCTGAGACCCATAGGCGCTGATACCGTGGGTGCTCCGGAGCTCGAGTACCCATGGAAAATACTGAGCACCCATGTGTGCCAGACTTCATTTAAAATTAAACATTGCAGTTGGTGCTAAGTGGAGCGTCTGTCATAGTGTGATCTCTGTGACCTCTTTTAGTGACCCCCCCTCCATCCCCCCACTTAGCGCACAATGCATCTCCAATATTTACCCTTGTTTTACACCTTCTTTAGTTATGCAACTGTTTAGAAAGATGCAGAGTTTTTTAAGGTCTGGTAGAATGAATCTCTGTTAATCCAGTTCGTTTCGATAGCCAGGCCCAGGTCTACTAATTCATGTTTAGGCCTAGGCTACTAGACAGGTGGCATTGATTCTTAATTTCCCACAAAGCTGATCGCGGTTATGTGTCAGTTAAACTTCTCATCTCCAATCCTATCTGTATTTGTGAGAAGTGGCGATGTCCTGAGTTGAAATATAGCCTACTTTATGGCTTTATTTTCGAGTCAATAGGCGTGTGTGTGTTTGTGTCGGCTACTGTCCATTTCCTAAGGTTCTGAAATGCAAACATCTTTTGACTACTTATTTATTTTATTTTTTTAAAGGGCGTGCGCCTGTGAGCACCCACGGAGGAAAACATAAATCGGCGCCTATGCTGAGACCAATGTCCCAGGAAAAACATCCAATGTTGTATTTATTAGAAGAACGTTTCAGCTACAAGATGTTGCTAATCACCCAGCTCTAATTCCACAACGTCTTAGCGTTGCACTTAACAAATACGGTATGTGACTATGAACTCACTATACTATACATATACGGCGTATCTCTTTTCCCACTTTCCAGATTTCCCTGCCTGTCTTCCTTCAGTTGTTGGAGTTGATGTCTGCCTCATCTTTATCCTCACTGCTCTCCTTGAAGCTTTCCTTGGTGGCCCCCTCTTTCTCCCTCTGGCTGCTCCTGGACGCTGACGCTCGAGGCTGGTAGCTGTAGCTGGCAGCACCAAAGGATATCCCTGAGTTAAAGTGAGTCTCCTCCCCCTCCAGCAGTTTCCTCATAGGACCAAAGGAAACAAATGTCAAACTTAATACCTCACAATGCTTAAAGAATTGATTCAAAAGTCTACTGGTCAAGAGATCTTTTGTTCTGTTTTGTTCTTTAATGCAATGAGCACCTGTAGGCAGCTATCTCTATATCCAGGGCCATCTTGACATTGAGCAGGTCTTGATACTCTCTCAGGTGCTGGGCCATCTCACCCTTCATGTTCCTCAGCTCAGTATCCAGATGGCCAATAGTGTCCTGTGGCATAGGAAATAAAAAAGGAGGGAGATTATCAGTAGTGTCTAACAGTAAATTCACATACTTAGCATGTACTATGTACTGTATATAGACTGTTTTTAATCCACTGTGATAGGCTTTTCTGTGTTATAAATGTTGACCATTGTTCCCTTAAAAGGAACACCTTTGGAGCTTAGCTGTACTTTATCTAAGAAGCCAGTGAAAGCAGATGGCCTTCCTGTGTCTGATTTAGCAGGTCAGAGGGTAATCTAATAGACACACAGGGTCAACTCCCTCAGAACACTTTCAGTCAGTGTCACAGTCACGCAGGCTTGTTAACGTGACTACCACACACAAAAGGTCATGTTCTCACTTCAGACCTTGAACCTGAATTAGACGATATTGACACGCAGGGCCCTATCTTGCGTCTGGCGCAGCGCGGCGCAAAGCCCGACGCAAAGCCCGACGCAAGTGTCTTTGCTAGTTTAGGACCGACGCAGTTGTCAATTTCCCGTCCAGCGGCCGCGTCGTTTAAATAGCAAATGCACCTGGGCCCATGGGCGTGCTGGTCTTACAGGGAGGTGTGTTCAGGTGCATTCTTGGCGTATTGCTATCTTGAGGCAGCGGGAAGTGATCGCGCCATTGACCAACAAAAACCTGGTCTAAAGTCAATTTCATTGTTAGCCTAGGCTCGTGCACAGCACGCGCACACAATGCTCGTTTTTACACACACATACACACACACACACACACACACACACATTCAAGTCTGTATTACTATCTTTGTGGGGACATGTCATTGACATAATGCATTCCCTAGCCCCTTACCCTAACCTTAACCATCCCAACTAAATGCCTAACCTTAACCCTTACCCTCACCCTAACCATAACCTAATTCTAACCCTAGTCCTAAAACCAAGTCTTAACCCTCAAACAGCCCTTTAAACTCGTGGGGACCAGCATTTTGGTCCCCACAAGGTTGTGCAGACCCCACAAGCATACTGTAGTCCCCGGTTTTTGGACCCCACGAATATAGTAAAACAGGTACACACCAAATCCGCCATCATAATAGCAATGCGCCAAGGTACTGCATGTTACGCCCAAAACACACCTATGAATTAATAAAGACACTAAGTACAACCCTTTTGAACCATGCGCCCGGACCCTTTTTTCCGCCGTCAAACTAGCAAAAGTGGATTTGGACACGCCCTAAACACACCTGCGCCATGCTCTTCACCCCGTGCGCTTTGATCGTTAAAATAGGGCCCTAAATTGTCAAACTTACTTTATGTAAAGAAATAACTGTATTTGAGACAGGTTATTATTACAGGCAGGATTTACTTATTTGTAATTTCCACCTATTTAAAGAGTGGCTTTTGTCACATTTTAGTGGGAAGCCTCCCTGCTATTTTTCCCTGTCCATGTTCTTGTGTTTGTGAGTTTTCTGATACTGCTGTTTGCTGTCAAAGGGATAGTTGATGAGAAGATCGATACCACTCTCATATCTGTCTGGTAAATATGAAGCTACAGTCGGCAGCCAGTTAGCTAAGCTTAGCACAATCACTACAAACAGTGGGAAACACCTGAGCTGGCTTTGTCCAAAAGGTAATAAAACCTGCCAACCAGTACCAAAGTGTAATGTTGTGGTTTAGGGGGAAGGTTATGCGCTGGTTGTTTCTTGGCTGGGAACAGTGACTTCTTGAAGTTTTGTCACTGTGAGGTTGCCAGGAAAAACTCCAAGAAGTCACTAGTTGTGAAATCACTCAAAATGAGTTTTTTGAGACACAGTGTTAATTTAGCTTTTATTGGAGAATTTTCTGTTAGAAGCCAAACTTGAGCACAGGGACCTAAGAGGTTGGCATAAGAATGATACTCCGAGTGTATGAGTGAATTTTTTAAATTACAAGATAGTCCATATGCTCCTCGCCTCGACCCAGTCCTTGACATATAAAGGTTGGGGCTCCCTTAGCTAACAGCTTTACTCAAGCTGTGACATAATTCATGAGGAACTTGAGCCTGAGATCTGCTCCCTTCCAATCCTATTATTCCAGAGTTGTAGGCGGTAATGACCTCCATGCAGACTGTGCCAGCAGTGCTTCTGCAGGTGACTGGGTATTTTTTTTTTCAGCACATTTTAATAGTGTATCTTTTACTGTTACAATGCCTGCTCAAAAAGCTGCATGGAATTAGTTTATACATATTATTTCAATGGTAAAAATTCTGTCACAGCAACTTTGTGTACTGTCTAAAATGTTACGTTAAATATTAAAGGGTTACTTCACCCAAATTATAGGTTATATATGTAAAAATGGTTTTATTTGCCCATGCTTATTTGCCCATGGAACTAATTTCTATCAAAGAAATAGTCCCTATTGAAAATGGTTGTTTGTTCTTTGGAAAGAAAGAAAAAATAAAGTTTTCAGTGTACCCAAATGAAATTCCATTTACCTCCATTGTATTGCGGTGGAGTCAGAAATCTCTAAACCTGGATAACTAAAACTACTAACTGCATGGCCACAGACCAGAAGAGGTAAATGAGAAAATCTGCCTGCATGGCTGTGACTTCAGCGTTGTGTGCGTCCTCCATCTCTGTGATCTGCCTCTCCAAAGACTCGTTGGCGCTCCTCAGGGACTCTATCTCAATCGTCTTGGACTGCAGCTGCCTCCTGAACTCACTGATCTCCTCCCTGCTAGCCCGCATGGCCTCGTTGGTCCTGGCGGCCTGCTCGCTGAGGCTGGCAAACTTGCTCTTGTACCACTCCTCGGCAGACTGCAGGTTTTTGGAGGCGATGGACTCGTACTGGTTGCGGATCTCCTTCAGAGCCGAGGTGAGGTCCGGTTTGGCGGGTTCGAGCTCCACGGAGACATGCTGCTCCTCCATCATGCTGCTCAGCTCGTGGATTTCCTCATCGTGTACTTTCCTCAGGAAGGAGATTTCATCCATCAGTGACTCCACACGGCGCTCCAGGTCCAGGCGAACGGCTGTGGCGTCATCCACATCCTTCCGGAAGGACCTCAAGGTCTGCTCAGCTTCCTCCCGTACCCTCATCTCCTCATCATACTTCACACTGAGCTTCTGAAGTGAGATATGACAGGAGAGTTCAGACATGAGAGGATGGGAGGGATGTTGGATGACACAAAGAGAAAGATGATGGTAAAGATGAAATAATAACTGATTTCTACATGGAAATTGGGCTTTGCAGCAGTAAATACTAATAGGATATAAGATATATAAAAACAGAGTAGAAGAACAAATCTTGTAACATTCTCAGTGGCGGTTCTAGACCATTTCAAGTGGAGGGGTCAGGCTGGGGCCACATGCGATTTTAGGGGTACCAAATAAATTAAGCAAAAGTGTTACATACTACCAATCCTCCATAGGTTGGGTTCTCCAAAAGACTAACAATACACATGTAATAATATACTCAATTCAGTGTTGACCTAAATTTTATTCATCACTGCACATGAATAATATCCCCTCTTTGGTGATAAAATTAGGTTAAAAAAGGTATGAAAATATTTGCCACAGTTAGGGGGCCAGAGGGGGAATTGAGGCTTAATATTAAAGGGGCAGTGACCACCCTTGCCCCGCCCAAGAACCACCCCTGTACGTTCTCCTTATCCAAATACCAGCCAATGGTTTTACCTGCAGCTCGTCCTCCATGTTGTTCCTCTCGATCAGGATGCGGTTTTTGTCCCGGCTCAGCTCATCCACCTGCGAGCGCAGTTCTATCAGCTCCTGCTGGTAGAGATGAGCCACACGGGACGGCTCGCCCTGCTTCTGCCGCAGTGACACCAGCTCCATCTCCAACACCTTATTCTGCTGCTCCAAGTGGCGCACTTTATCAATGAACACGGCGAAGCGGTCATTCAGACCCTATGCAACAGGATAAACGCTTGTTTATCATCACACACAATCCTCCATAGAGTTGGAACACCAGACAGGCAGAAGACCACTTGATTCACTTAACCTTAAACTTGCTGTAAAAGGTCCTGCATCTAATATCATTTACCATCCAAACTTTAAAATATAGTTATTTTAATAACTTACATTTTTGAACACAATGCGAATTAATTCATAACCAACAATGTGTTAAAGCTGCACTAGACAAGCTTAAAGTTGCATTTATTTTTCAAATTTTGGGAGAGTGGAACGATCTCTAAACACAACATTGACATAAATCCGCCTTAAAAAGTCATTATGGCTAACGTGTCTATGGGAAAATAAACCTACTTCTCACTTGATTTATTACCTCGACTAGTTAATGGTCTCAATCGCTAGTTTCAAGTCTTCTTCAATACAGCATGATGTTCGTTTGTAGTAAATTATGGTCCCATTTGTCTTAAAATAGACAGTAAAGCAGTGCATGTTTCAGGGCATCGTTAGCTGGTAACTTAAAAGAAATCTACCAATTTTCTGTGTCCTAGCCTACTGCTGTACATGCAGATGAATGGCGCCAGTACCCGAAGGTCAAACAAAGCCGACAAAAACTCGCGTCAGCCATGTCAAAAACAGCAACTTTCCCTCTCAATTGTTTAGCTTAGTGCAGCGCCATTGAAATCGTTAGGCTCGTTCGAGATGAACTGCGCCTCGCCTGTAAAGTGGACGAGAGCAGTCGGGAGCAGCCGGGGGCGGTGACAAAAATCTGCTGTCTAGTCGGACAGTTTCCAGCCATTTCCAGCAGCCTTCAGGCTGAACAGGAAGTGACAGAAACACTGTGGTCCAATTTTGATTTAATAAAATGTTATCAGACCCATATATCAGCTCCTACATAGTTGTTTTTATTATGACAGTAGCTGTCAAAATGCTCGACATTCAATCTGTTGCTGATTTACACTGTAGGCTAGATGATCTGCAATCTCAACAGATTTCATCTCTCTGACTTCTAAACGTCACTACCAGCCACACAACATGTGGTTTGTACAGAATAAGTCTTTAAATCAGACAAATAACAGTTAAAATCCCTCCAAATCAAAAATAAATAAAAAGTTTATATAAAACGTCATCATGTTGAGTCGATTCTGAACCAATCAGCTGTTAGATCAGCTGAGAGGCCGGCGTTTCCCAGCATGCCCTGGGTCCGCCTGGGTCTTGCAGTCGGTGAAAAGCAACTGCGCTGCCTGCGTCTCAGATCTGCGGCCGCCTTGATCTCGTGAGGTTATCGTTGCCCACGTGTGCATGACGCCAGAGCAAGTCGGGATCAAGTCGGACACAAATCTAACCGGCATGCATTGGGCAGCGATCGCCGGTGATCGAATATGCTGTCAGTACCCGATCCGTTCCACCTGCACAATCCGTTCTGCGCATGTGCAAGATGACACGTATGCCATGACGTAGGCGCAGATGATAATGCTGCGTTCATTCCACCCCACCACCACCTTGGAATAACGGCACCGCTTCCACCTGCACGATTCGTTCTGCGCATGCGCAAGATGTTCACACGCTAGCCTCCAGCTAACGTTAGTTAGCTAATAGCTAATTCGGCGGACCGCTAGCTGATTATAGCGGTCTGCCGTTAGCCTCCCCCGGGAAGCTAACGTTAGTTTAGCTAACGGTTAATTCGGCGGACCGCTAGGTGATTATAGCGGTCTGCCGTTAGCCTCCACCGGGAAGCTAACGTTAGTTTAGCTAACGGTTAATTTGGCTAACCGCTAGCTGATTGCAGCGGTCTGCCGTACTCGCCCACAGTTAAGCTAACGTTAGTTTAGCTAACAGCTAATTCGGCTAACCGCTAGCTGAGACAGCATGTAAACTTTAAAAGACCCTCAAAATAAAACTTGAAAATAAACGTTAACATATATGACAGCTGTTACGTCAGTTCTACTTTACTTGTGCTCATTTAAAATACAATCACTCAATACTTGTCTTTATTGTTATTACTGTAATTTCTTAATTTAGCTGTAGCTTTCTTTTCCCATTAAGTTTAACTTAACGTTATTTTAGACTGAATCTAAATCTGCAGAAACAACGTAACCAGTGGGGCGGTGCCTGTTATTTCGAGGTGGCATGAACGCAGCATTATCATCTGCGCCTACGTCATGGCATACGTGTCATCTTGCACATGCGCAGAACGGATTGTGCAGGTGGAACGGATCGGGTACTGACATATGCGCAGATCTGGCTCATCTCGAACGAGCCTAATGATGACACTGGCTTGTGTCATCTTTCCCAGCTCCACCCTCTTGTCCAAAATACCAAAATGGCTTTCGAAAAGGCAGTCCATAAACAAATGGGTTAAGTCACTGATGCCACAATCCATTTTTTTTTTTCTCTTATTACTAACAACATTAATGATGGCTCTGTTCTATTTAAGTGGCCCTGTAAGCCATGATTGTGAATGAGCCAACATGTACAATACAAGGACCCTGAAACTAGAGAAGCTAACTGGAACTCAGCCATTATTCCTTTTATGGTTTACACCCTTAATATATGCACTAAAACGTGTCTGGATACGATCGTTGAGTGGTAGAAGGGCCAGGCCACCTTTTGCAAGATTTGAAAATGATTGCTGCTTTCATCATGGTAAAAGCAATGAACTGTTTGCAGTGTCATTACATTGGTTAAGGGCTTCATGAAATTCTGAATGAGGTCATTCTGACAGAGGAGCGTTTTTTTTTTTTCTCTATCTAAACTGATTTAGTCCTACTCAGATACTCAAGGACACCAAATTGGAAGTGAATTAGTCAGAAATTGTGGACCGGATTAGCTGTGAGAAGTGTTATAAGAGTCATCATTTGTTTCAACCCGTCACACATACCTGCAGCTGCTCCTTCTCGTTAGTTCGAATAACTTTGAATTCATTGTTGACCACGGAGGTCTGGGTCAAGTCTAGGGAGTCGCTGGGTACCGGAGAATAAGAGGTGGAGCGACCGATCCGTCTGTACAGGCTCAGGGAGGACCCGCTGTTGCGGGAGCCAGCCATGGACCTGAGCCCCGGGGAGCCCCGGTGAGAGGCGCTGCCCATGCGAGAGGAGGACACGGGGAACTTGGGAGAATCCCCGAAAATCTTCCGGTAGGACGACGAGGTGTAACGGTCTCCGTGACTCATCTTTGCTGAAGTCAGAGATAAAACTAAGGGGCTTAAAGAGCTTTGCAGGAGTTTATAGACTGAAGGCTGCAGGTGGAGCGAACCATTTTACGCACGACGGTACACGACTGTGTAACATTTGTGCAGTGGAGAAAAATGTTGATTGGGGGTGTTGTAAGTTAAAGTGATAAAAGCAAACACCGATGTAGGCCTAATTATTTTTTATTAAATATGCCATACATTCCTCGAGATCATTTCGCGCGCGTAAAGTGATGGAACCGTCCAATTGATTCCCAATTAGATGTGTGTAGCTAAGTTTTCCCTCCAACATTTCTCTGAAAAAATAGAAATACTCGAGTAGAGTAAAAATACCTCAAACTCACAGCCTACTTCAGTACAGTTGTTGAGCAAATGTAGCCTGCTTTCCCCCACTGCACACAGGACAATCATGACAACAGACAGAAGCACAGCGACAGTGCTGCACTGTGATGCTGTGTGTCTGTTAGACATGGAGACATGGTCACAATATTTCTTTGTTTATTTAGTTGCTTGTTTGTTGAAGGAGACAGCTGAAATGACAAATATGAATGGAAACAGAATGAATTGGTGTGATGATGTGATTGCTCCTCTCGTCCAGCTGGAGGCGGTGGAGGACAAACAAACACAACTGGTTTCTGGAGGTTTCCATGGGAACAAGGAAATAAAGAAGCTGCTGTAACATAGTGTAACGTTGTTGTTGAGCGTGTGTGTTATCCCAGCTGTGTGTAGAACAGTAGAAAGAGTGTAAAAAGACTGGGTCCCGCTGTATTACTCAGGCTGCACTACAGCGTCTATTCACAGGCGCGATCCCACTACTGAGCGGCACGGGGGCTTTGGCCTGCTCCGTCTCCGACCTGGGCCGGTGCACCCCTCCTTAGACGACCTGGTGGTCCCGGGCTCCCCCAGGAGCACCATATCGATACCGAACTTAGTGCGGACACCCGATCGGCATAGTCCGCTGCAGCTCAGAGCTCCTGAGCTCAAACGATCCTCCAGCCTCAGCCTCCCGGTAACTTGGATTACAGGCGCGCGCCACCACACCCGGCGAGTGATCTCTTCATTCATAGAGGTTTTGGGATTTACAAATGTGACGTCATCAAGGAGCACGCTCCAGCGGCATCTAGTGACGAAAATAAAACGTGAAGCAGCTGCAGAGTTAAAGGCTGATCAGCATCTGTAAAACTCCTCACTGATCAAAGTTAAAGTTAGGCCTACATCAGTAATGCTTGTAAATACAGGAGGAACTTCATATGTTGTACTCTGATAGGGTATGTGTGGAAAGTGACCAGTTCATCTCACAAAACATTAATATCTGCAATTTATTCACAATAGACCACTATAGTCCTATCTCTTATTTCTACATTTCTCTTCAGGGAAATAACAGTTTACAAAACACTGATCATTTCAAATGTTATAGGCCTACAAGTGAGGCCTGTTCTGACAGTCAATAACAAGACAATATGTGGAACATATTTCACTGGGGATGTAACAATGGTGACATGGGAGATCACTGCATGCTTCTTTATTTTCTTGCAAACCTTCAAAAACCACTTCTGTTTATATATCCTACGCCACCTACATCTGGAGGGAAGGAGCAACCAACAATTAAATCACAACAATTCATTCTCCGTTTTTTGGACTTACATTTCCATTCAGATTTCTATTTACTATTTACCTACCTAAATTACATTTAACCATCTACAACATGCAATTGTGAGTATAGAGTGTATAATCCAATGACATGTCTCTCTCCCTGTGCGTGCGTGAATGTCTGTCTCATGTCAACATCAGGATTAACACTTTCATTAAATAACTTTTCAAACTTGTAAAACATGTGTACTGATTTTTGCTTTGAAATGTTACTGTGATATTTCCTAATTCGTAAAAAGTGATTTTTGAGAAGAAGAGAAAAGGTATGCTCTGGTTCCATCCCCGGTCAGGGCAGGGCCTTTCTGTGTCAAGTTTGTGTGTTCTCCCCATGTTTGCGTGGGTTTAGTGAATAATAGTGAATAATAGTGAATAACAATAGAGAATAATCCAGTCATACTGATTGGCCTTACCTATTGTGTGTCATATGCACCTCATTAAGATAGTGAAGATTAATCATGTAGTATATGTGCAACATATGACATCCATTATGTTAATATATTATTTTACAGTATATGGTTGAACACTCACAAACTATCAGCAAATAATCAGTTGTAATTAGTCACATTTTATAATGAGTTGTCAGACAATTCAGAAAGAAGAAATATAAGATAATTTGATACAGGCTATGTGTTTAACAACAATTTGATGAATGATCAAATGAATGGATCCTATATATTTTTAAATAACTGACTGTATTCTATAGTTTGTATGTAAAACCTTTATCTCAAAGTACCTTGTAGCCTATAGCCAAGCTGTCTAATAGATAGTGAAGTAAAAGGTCCAACATTTGCCCCTGAGATATAACGGATTAGAGTATAAAAATCGTAATACAAATAAAATTAAAATCGTACTTAAGTACAGTAGTTGAGCAAATATAGGCTATTACTGTAGTTGCTTTCAAAATAATAGTGTCATAATGTCTCCATGTCTAACAGATACGGCATCACAGTGCAGCACTGTCTTTGCTGTGTTTCTGCTAGACATGGATAAATTATCACAATATTATTTAGTTTATTTAGTTGCTTTGTCCGTTGAATGAGACAACAGAAATGAGAAAGGTAAATGGAAACGTGAGTCTAAGAAAAGCGGAGAATGAATTGGTGTGATGATGTGATTGCTCCTCTCGTCCAGCTGGAGGCGGTGGAGGACAAACAAACAAAACTGGTTTCTGGAGGTTCCCATGGGAACAAGGAAATGAAGAAGCTGCTGTAACATAGTGTAACGTTGTTGTTGAACGTGTGTGTGTTATCCCAGCTGTGTGTAGAACAGTAGAAAGAGTGTAAAAAGACTGGGTCCCGCTGTATTACTCAGGCTGCACTACAGCGTCTATTCACAGGCGCGATCCCACTACTGAGCGGCACGGGGGCTTTGGCCTGCTCCGTCTCCGACATGGGCCGGTGCACCCCTCCTTAGACGACCTGGTGGTCCCGGGCTCCCCCAGGAGCACCATATCGATACCGAACTTAGTGCGGACACCCGATCGGCATACTGCCGTACAAAGCCAAAACGCAGTAACTACATATTTGGTCAAAATTGAGTTTAGACTGGAAATGGGCTTTGTAACATCTCCTACGTCTTGTGACAAAAACTCCTGGTTCAACTGTATCCCATTTCAGAGAAATCACTATGTCAAATTTGCAGTAACTACAAAATCCAAGCTAGTACCAAGGCAAACCGCAGTAAGTGAAGTTACTGCGTTCTGCCTTTGTTTACCCGGCTTTGACTTGCGGTAGCTAGTACCAAGGCAAAGCGCAGTAAGTGAAGTTACTGCGTTCTGCCTTTGTTTACCCGACTTTGCACGGTAGATACTGCGGTCTGCCTCTGTAGCCACATTCAAATCTACCAATCTGTCCGCTTCGCGCACAGCATCCTTATCACAGAGTCTGATATAGGAACGCGTCGCGCGGGTGACACTGTGATACAGACCACCAACAAGCCAACATCATTAACCCAGAGAAACATGGCACAATCCGAGGAAAACTTATAGTGTCTCTAGCTTTGAAACGCAAGTATCCAGACAGCGGTAAGGAACATGGTAAAATATGAACAACTAACCTGGCAAATAACACCTAAAACAATAAATTGCCGTCACTAGCTAGCGAGCCGCTAGCATATAAACCATTTTAGCTTACCTGCTCCCCTTGAAGGCAGTAACGTTAGCATCTATCCACTGTGGAAACGCTGTCATAACTGTTTTGTTTCTTGTTGTCTTCATTACTTACGCTATTGTAATGTATTTTATTAGGTAATCTCTCAGTTGAAGCTTAAGAGGAAGTTGTAAACATAGAGCTTTTATTTTGACGGGAAAAGGGGAAGTGGAAAAAGCGTTGTATTTTCTGACCGTTGTCAGTGTTGTCAGCGGTTGAATTAAGTGAGACGTGCCGTCTTATTTTAGAGCCCAAACAGTGAGACAATATAAGAAACGCTCAGTTACACTAGTTTCATTTCATTTTATGAGTATTTTTTATATGGAGATAGGCTACGTTCTCAATAAAAATATTAATATGTCAATATCTATTTTCAGTTGTCAGAGTAAAACATCTTTTTTTAATGTCTCGCAAAATTGACTGACACATGAAATGGACATATGCACACCGTCTCACGCAACAACACAATTTTTCATATAAAGTAAGGCAGCATACTGTGACTGTGCCTAACGCATCTGCTTTATAATGTTGTCTAGCTTGGGAGTGTACACACACACACACACACACACACACACACACACACACACACACACACACACACACACACACTCTTGTTATTCTGTTTGAGTTATGTTGTTAAATGTATATGAATTTTTAAGTGCCGTTTTATAAGTAACCTTGGTATTTAATGAATTACTTTTCAATTAACATAAAAACAAACACAAACAAAAATTCCAGCATTTTGATTGTGTGTAAAATTATAAGGATGTTTTGGGGAAAATAATGAGAATAACAATTTAATCATTTTGGACTGATGTAACAGGGGCATTACGACAAAATACTATTCTTGAATACACTGGATGAAGGTTACTACCAAGCACTTTCAACACTCAACCTATAAACATCCATAAACAAAACATAAAACCAATTAAAACAAATGAAAATGTATAAGGTATAAAAAAAGAAAGTTGGATTAACACATTTCAATTGTAGATACTGCACTCTGCCTTTGTAATAGTGTTTTAGTTGCTTGAGGTTAGACAAAGGCAGAGTGCAGTATCTACATTTTTAGGGTCAAAGGTCATATCAATGGTCTGTTTTTTTATGTATAACATTTTCCTTCCTGTAAAGGTATTACATAAAAGTATCAACACTATTGTACCTACAACATGTTTGGCTGGCCTGTATGAAAACTTTGATGCTATTTTTCTCAGTTTCAGTGTTGGCGTAGTTACTGCACTTTGCCTTTGTAGGGCAGCATAGTCCGCTGCAGCTCAGAGCTCCTGAGCTCAAACGATCCTCCAGCCTCAGCCTCCCGGTAACTTGGATTACAGGCGCGTGCCACCGCTCCCGGCGAGAGATTTCTTCATTCATAGAGGTTTTGGGATTTACAAACGTGACGTCATCAAGGAGCACGCTCCAGCGGCATCTAGTGACGAAAATAAAAAATACAGATGCAGAGATCAGCATCTGTAAAACTCACTGATAAAACCTTTCAATAAAGATCAATACTTTACCACATCCTATCTATAAAAAAGCCTATCATCATCCTGCTTTTCTGTTGAGTAGACGCTGTGGTGCACAATGACTAATATTGTATTGGCTCTTTCACTTTGCTCTACAATTTCACATTATTACCTCAACATGCTCGTCAAATCCATCTTTTAATGTGACTGAGGCAGAGTCTAACGTGTCAGATCAGTGATCTTTACCAATAATGTTGTTCACATCACTCAATGTAATCGGGGTTTGCTTGTCATGTTCTATTTTTTCCCTGCGACTATTCATTGCCTAATTTCGCTCTTTTAAATTGATTAAATACAAGTTGTAGTCATCGCACAGCAGCAGCATCAATATGTGCGTCTCCACATTGAAAGAGGCCTTTACGCACGTGGCACAGCACCGGTATTGATGAGATCTAGCCTGTTTAAATCTCCTGACACGACAACAGGATCAGTGAGGATCTAATGGCCAGTGACCTTTAGAGGTTTCTACATATCAGACAGATTTGCTGTTTCACACAGATTACAGGTTAATTTCATAAAAACACATTTGGAACATAGCAGCCGTCCCGAGGATCCAGTCTAGCTCCATCAGAGCCCATTAGAGGGTCGAAAATAATTTCTTCTTACCTGTTACAGAGCTGTTGTACTGCAACATCACATGTTTCTGTTTTTCTGGCCACTCAGTGTATCTTACTCACAAGCTGCATTCATGGTCCAGAAAAAAAAAACTTATATATAATAACTATATATACAAATCTTTTTATATTAGAGAAAAAGTCCAACATTTTGGGAAATACACTTGCTTACCTCTGACAGTTATATGAGCAGATGGATGTCACTTTCATCTCGGTGTCCAGTACAGAGTTGGTCTCGGATGTGTTTAGTCAAGTTTAGCATAAAGACTGGAAGCAGGAGGGAATCAGATTGTAAAGCAGAAATGTACACATGACAGATTCTTGTTACTAGTAATATTTTTTTATTCTAGTAATATTGTTTCTGATAAAGACAATTGTTCATGCAAGAGTTTGGATAAGACATCACTGAACAAAAACACAGCACAGATATCCCTCTGAATATGATCCCTGATTTAGGATCACGTTGGCCAATTGATGTGATAATGTCCAGATTATAGCAACTACAAAAACCTTTACGGACACTGAAAATACAGCAGGAATTTGATCTTTGGTAAAGATGAGGAAACTTAGGAAAAATATGAGAAAAATGACATCATTGAATTTAAAAGAGGTCTTATAATGAGGCAAAAATCACTTCGATACAAAGAAACGAATGAAGGTGCATTTAAACGCTGGAGGTCCATTGCTTCTTTTTGTTTTTTTATCAATATGCAATTCCCCCTAAGGCACCTTTCCCTTTGACAGAAAGACATTTCCCTACAAATTGAATTCCAATACTGACAGTTTGCTTCTGATACTTCAAAATCAGCAAACACGTGTAACCCATTTGTCAACACAACCATGACATACATCATTTTTCCAAACTTTCAAAAATAGCATTTCGGCCACATCAGGGCTCTGCAAAACATCACAGAAATGGATTCGTCATGTTCTTAGTTTCATGTCAGTGTAACCTGCTCTGTAACTATTCCATCTGTCTGACCATCTTCATATCCTTCATTTCCCAGAGTCATCTTGTAAACACAAATACACAGCGATTTAAAACAATAATGTTCCGATGGTGTCCCTTAACTTAAGTTACTCACAACATGGGATGTAAAGCCTCACACGTTTGAATCGAGGTTAGAAGAGAGGAGCAGCGGGGACTCTAACATCACAAGAGACACGCCTACTAAAACTCCTAGAATGACTTATTTTGTTTAAAATGAGCTCCTGGAGACACAACAGTTGAATCGACTACCCAACGAAAGCACATTTCTTTAGCTAATTTAAAGTTTCATGTCTGAGGAAAAACCTAAACACCTCTTTCTACCAAACTGTAACATAAAATAGATGGTTCCCCTCTAAAGGTCTTATCTATTCACAGAGAGATTCATTAAAAGAAAAGAACTGAAATCTTTCAAGGACCCCATGAAACAAAACAAAAAACAATCGTGAAATTCAACTCTGATAGAAATTAAAAAAAAAAAAACAGTACAAAGTGGTTCATACAGTGACATGATCAAACACAAGCAGTAACCGAAGAAGAGGCAGTGACGGGATGAAGACGTGTGTCTGTGTCTTCCTTACGCCGCTGGCTGTCCGCTGACTTTTTCTGTGGTAATAACACACATTTGACACACAATGTTATACAAGCGCTGTGTAAAAAGTATGAAATATTTTTTTTTTGTCTCCATCAGCTCTGTTATGTCTCTTGTGTCCTGCCAGTTTCGTTTCATGGGGCCTTTTACACACTTTGCACAACCTACTACTACTTTAATTACATAACAGTTCAAAAACATAATCCACACACTTGTTGAAGACACTTTACAATGACAAGTCTAGCTTTTCATACGTCAGAAATAAAACAGTCATTAGGGCAGCTCTACAAACTGGGACAAACAAGTGCTGTGGGGGCTTGTATGAGGATGCATTCTACTACATGCTTTCACGCAAACATGCTCTCTTCAGATGACAAATAAAATGCCCAAATAGTCTTCAGCTGGACTATTTTGTAGAAGAATGAGTTGAGAACAGAATACTGCAGGCTAATACTTGTCTTTCCTCTCTGCTGTAGAGTGGTCAGGGGTCAGGGACACTTGTTAGGACGGACTTAAACCTTGGTTTACCAGATGAAGGACGGCCTCCTTGTTGCTGTCCTAAACGCAAATTAAATATGGCGTCCACATGGCTAAGTTTAGAGGAATGTTGATTTTCAAGGCAAACCTTGACGTCTTGAATGTGTGGCTCATAAAGACACATCGGGTTAGTATACAAGTCTTTGTAAGTTTTAACAACTCTTGACCGCTTTTAGCATTCCTATGAAACTAAGGGGCACAGATAGCTGCAGGTAAGCTGCAATAAAAATAAAAAAAAAGATACAAATGTGTCTGATGAGATGAATAGCATTCAAATGAACACAAATTCACTAAGATCTCACATGTCATGTAATACGTTTTTAAAGCAGCATTTAAAACACAGGAGTTGAATCTCTTATCACTGCCAAAGTAAATAACAGCTCTTTATTACAGGGACAACAACTCAATCTGAGGCATATATCACAATACATCATGCAACCATTAAAACTGAGCAGCTGAAAAGTGGATCACAATGTGGGTATATTTTATAAAATTGTTTTTTAAATAAAAGAGAGAAGGCTTCTGGTTTGGGACTACTTTTCCCTCCAACATTTTTCTGACAGAGGAGCAGCATCACATTTAAATTAAGGTGTGATGAGGTTTTAAAGCCTTTGAACCTTTTCTGGATTCTGAACTTGTCAGACTGGTAATATGTTGATAATATGTGAGCCTTTGGTTCATTTAGTGAAGCCTGGTTCCCCCACACAGCTGCTTTCACTTGTTGCCTAATGAGGCCTCTGGTCAGGACTGGGTGGATGTACACAGCGAGCTCTATTAACACCTGACTCTCCTCTTGATACCTCTGTTAAGGCCATACAGTTCACATCTTTAGGATTATTTAACCCTCCTATAATCTGTAGGAAAAAAATGACATACAATATGTTACAGGTCAAATTGACCCCACTGTTATACACTCACAAACAGGCATATAATCAGTTTAAATTAGTGGCCTAACCTTTTATAATGGTTTGTCAGAGAATTCAGAAAGAAGAAATATGAGATCATTGGACATATTAGGCTAAAGTATTTTTAACAATTATTTGATAAATGACAAAATGAATGAATCATAATTCTTTTTTATTTAACTGATTTTATTCTATAATTTCTTTTTAAAGATCACTGTTTTGGGCATTTTAGGCCTTTCTTTGTGACAGGACAGCTTAGACATGAAAGGGAGAGAGATGGGGAATAACATAGAGCAAAAGGCTGCCAGTCGGAACCAAACCTGCAGCCGCTGTGTTGAGTACTGAGCCTCTGTAGGCTACATGGTCGCTCGCTCTACAAAGAGAGCTACCCAGGCGCCACTGTAATTTGTATCTTCAATTCATTTCAATTCAATTTTATTTATAGTATCAAATCATAACAAAAGTTATCTCGAGACACTTTCCAAAACCCCAACAATTACAGTAATTCCATCAAGAGCAAGCATTAGCAGTGGCTATCGCGACAGTGGCAAGGAAAAACTCCCTTTTAGGAAGAAACCTCGGCAGACCCAGACTCTTGGTAGGCGGTGTCTGATGGGCCGGTTGGGGGTGTGATGAACAGTGGTGATAATAGTCACATTAAAGGTCACAGTGACGTCGAAGGTCATCGTGGAAGTTCATGTCATAGCAGGGCACATCGTGTCATACTGAGTAGTGCAGTCCCCTATACCGGATCCAGACTACTCTGTGCATAGGAACATCACAGCAGGGCGTTGCGGGATGAAACGTGGAGCTGCAGGGCATGGGTGGATGCGGCGGATGCAGCGGATGCAGCAGGATGCAGCAGGATGCAGCAGGATGCAGCAGGATGCAGTAGGATGCAGCAGGATGCAGCAGGATGCGGCCGGGATTTGCAGAGAATCACAGAGCATAGCTCTGCGAAGAAGAAACATAAGGACTCCGGGGAGTAAACTCCCCAGAGCTAGATTAGTAACAAGCAATTCTGGGACAGGATGCATACAGAAGTAACAAGTAGAGAAGAGAGAGCAGCTCAGTGTGTCATAGGAAGGAAACAGCAACCCCTGCAGTCTAGAATTGTAATAGCATAACTAACTACGAGGAGAAGCAGGTGGGCCGGGTTAGGTGGACGCTGCAACTCCTCACTCCCTAACTATAAGCTTTGTCAAAGAGGAGGGTTTTCAGTTTACTCTTGAATGTGGCGACGGTGTCTGCCCCTCGAACCCAGACTGGGAGCTGGTTCCATACAGGCGGAGCCTGATAGCTGAAGGCCCTGGCCCCCAGTCTACTTCCAGAGACTCTAGGAACCACAAGTAGCCCCGCATTCGGAGCGCGCAGTGCCCTAGTGGGACAATAAGGTACTAAGAGCTCTTCTAGGTATGATGGTGCTTGACCATTTAGAGCTTTGTAAGTCAGGAGGAGGATTTTAAATTCGATCCTAGACTTCACAGGAAGCCAATGCAGAGAAGCTAATACAGGAGAAATATGATCTCTTCTCTTAGTTCTCGTAGAACACGCTGCAGCATTCTGGATCAGCTGGAGAGCCTTAAGGGACTTATTTGGACAACCTGATAATAAGGAATTGCAGTAATCTAGTCTAGAAGTAACGAATGCATGGACTAGTTTTTCAGCATCATTCTGAGACAGGATATTCCTGATTTTGGCAATGTTACGAAGATGGAAAAAGGCTATTCTTGAGGTTTGTTTTAAATGGGCGTTGAAGGATATATCCTGATCAAAAATAACTCCCAAATTTCTGACCGCAGTGCTGGAGGCCAGGGCAATACCATCCAGAGTAGCTATATCTTTCGAAAACGAAGTTCGGCAGTGCGTTGCGGACATCACAATAACTTCCGTTTTGTCTGAGTTTAACATCAGGAAGTTGTGGGTCATCCAGGATTTTATATCCTCAACACACGTTTGAAGTCTTGCTAACTGACCACTTTCATCTGGCTTAATTGACAGATATAATTGGGTATCGTCTGCGTAGCAGTGATAATTAATTGAGTGTTTCCTAATAATATGTCCTAGAGGAAGCATATATAAGGAAAATAGAATTGGTCCAAGCACTGAGCCTTGAGGAACGCCATGGCTGACTTTGGCGTGCTTGGAGGGTTTATCGTTAATGTTAACAAATTGGGATCGCTCAGAGAAATAGGACTTAAACCATTTTAGTGCAGTTCCTTTAATTCCGACTAAGTGTTCTAATCTCTGTAACAGGATTGTATGATCAATAGTGTCAAAAGCAGCACTAAGATCTAGTAAAACAAGAATGGAGACAAGTCCTTTGTCTGCAGCTGTTAGAAGGTCGTTAGTAATTTTCACCAGTGCCGTCTCTGTGCTATGATTCTTTCTAAATCCTGATTGAAAATCATCAAATAAACTGTTGCTATGTAGAAAATCACATAACTGATTAGCAACCACCTTCTCAAGGATCTTGGATAGAAAGGGAAGGTTAGATATAGGTCTATAGTTTGCTAAGACCTCAGGATCCAGGGTCGGTTTTTTCAGAAGAGGTTTTATCACAGCTATTTTAAATGACTGCGGTACATAACCTGTTAATAAGGACATATTGATCATATCTAGTAGTGAAGTGTTTACCACGGGTAGCGCTTCTTTGAGTAGCCCCGTTGGGATGGGGTCCAAGAGACAGGTAGATGGCTTAGCTGAGGATATCTTTAACATTAATTGTTGAAGGTATAGTAGGATAAAAGCAGTTTAAGTATATGTCCGGATTAGTGTCGTTTCTAGCGGTCCTGTATTTAAAGATGAACTGTTAGAAGTTGAGGGCAAAAGGTGATTAATTTTATCTCTAATTGTTATAATTTTATCATTGAAGAAGCTCATGAAGTCATCACTACTCAGAGCTAGAGGAATAGATGGCTCAGTAGAGCTATGACTGTCTGTCAGCCTGCCGCACCAGTGCTGAAAAGAAACCTTGGGTTGTTCTTATTTTCTTCTATTAGTGAAGAGTAATAGTCTGATCTGGCTTTTCTTAAGGCCTTCCTATAGGTTTTGAGACTTTCTTGCCAATCCAGACGGGATTCTTCCACTTTGGTGGAGCGCTACTTACCCTCGAGGTTTCGCGAGACTTGTTTCAATCTGCGAGTTTGTTCGTTATACCAAGGAGCTTTTTTCCTTCGCTTCATCGTCTTCTTTTTGAGAGGAGCGACAGAGTCCAAGGTCGTCCGTAGGCAAATCGCAGCAACGGTCCACAAATGCATCAACCCGGAGAGGGACTGAGGTTAACATAGAGGTCCTCTGTTATTCTAAGGCACGACATAGAGTCAAATGCTGTTGTAATATCTTCCTTAAATTTAGCTATAGCACTGTCAGATAGGCATCTAGTGTAGAAGCCATTATCTAGTTTAGTATGGTCAGGTAGCAAGAATTCAAAAGTAATTAAAAAATGATCTGATAATACCAAATTCTGCGGAAATATTCTTAAGTCCTCAATTTCAATACCATATGCCAGCACAAGGTCGAGGGTGTGGTTAAAACAGTGCGTCGCCTTGTGCACACTCTGACTGAAACCGATTGAATCCAGTAATGTGTTGAAAGCAGTAGTAAGGCTATTGCTGTCAACGTCCACATGGATATTAAAATCACCTACAATAAGTACTTTGTCTGATTTAAGGACTACACATGATAAAAACTCTGAGAATTCAGATAAAAATTCAGAATACGGACCTGGAGCTCGGTAGACAACAACAAATATAATTGGCTGTTCTGATTTCCGTGTTGGATGTTGAAGATTAAGAACAAGACTTTCAAAAGAGTTATAATTCAGTTTGGGTTTAGGGTTAATTAACAGGCTTGAATCAAATATGGCTGCAACTCCCCCTCCTCGGCCGGAGCCTCTAGGAATTTGAGTATTAATATGACTGGGAGGAGTCGCTTCATTTAGACTAACATATTCTTCATGGCCCAGCCATGTTTCAGTAAGACAGAATAGATCAATTTGATTATCAGATATCAATTCATTTACTAGTACTGCTTTAGAAGACAGAGATCTGATATTTAGTAATCCACATCTAATTTTCGTCTCCTTTTCTATCATTGCAGTGGTAGTTTTAATTCCAATTAGGTTGTTAAGTATTGCCCCTCTATTCACCACTTTGTGTGGTCTGTTGTTGATTATAATTGGAATAGTACTAGTACTAAATGTTACTGGAATAGTACTAGTACTACACGTTACTGGAATAACACTAGTACTACATGTTATCCTGCAGAAAACATTTTCAGATTCATCCACTTGTATAGTGCTATCAGGATCAATGCCTGGGGGACATGAATCTGTGATATTTTCAACATAATGTCAATACTTGCCTTTCAGTGTGGTCGTTATGTTGTCAGATAGTATCCTGGCTCCGTGTCGGTTTGGGTGGAGACCATCACGCTTCAGCAGGTTGGGCATCTCCCAGAACAAGTTGAAGTTGTCGACATAGGGAATGCTCAGGGAAGTGCAGAGTGGTTCCAGCCAGGTGTGGAGCCAGAACAGTCTGGACCATCTCTCAGCACCCTTCCTGTAGGTAGGTAGAGGCCCAGAGATGACAATCCGCTTACCTGTGCCCATCAGGGTGGAGAGGAGAGTGGTGAAGTCTCTCCGGAGTGCTGTCGACCGTCCCTCTCTGATGTCGTTTGTGCCCACATGCACGATGATGTTGTCGACCTTGGCGTGGCGGGCGAGGATGCCGGGAAGTTTGTATCTAAATCTTTTATCTTCAAAGTAACTTGTAGCCCTTAGCTGTCAAATAGGTATAGTGAAGTAAAGAGTATAATATTTGCCCCTGAGATGTAGTGGATTAGAGTATCAGTTTAAAAATAGAAATACTCGAGTAGAGTAAAAATACCTCAAACTCACAGCCTACTTCAGTACAGTTGTTGAGCAAATGTAGCCTGCTTTCCCCCACTGCACACAGGACAATCATGACAACAGACAGAAGCACAGCGACAGTGCTGCACTGTGATGCTGTGTGTCTGTTAGACATGGAGACATGGTCACAATATTTCTTTGTTTATTTAGTTGCTTGTTTGTTGAATGAGACAGCTGAAATGACAAATATGAATGGAAACAGAATGAATTGGTGTGATGATGTGATTGCTCCTCTCGTCCAGCTGGAGGCGGTGGAGGACAAACAAACACAACTGGTTTCTGGAGGTTTCCATGGGAACAAGGAAATAAAGCAGCTGCTGTAACATAGTGTAACGTTGTTGTTAAGCGTGTGTGTTATCCCAGCTGTGTGTAGAACAGTAGAAAGAGTGTAAAAAGACTGGGTCCCGCTGTATTACTCAGGCTGCACTACAGCGTCTATTCACAGGCGCGATCCCACTACTGAGCGGCACGGGGGCTTTGGCCTGCTCCGTCTCCGACCTGGGCCGGTGCACCCCTCCTTAGACGACCTGGTGGTCACGGGCTCCCCCAGGAGCACCATATCCATACCGAACTTAGTGCGGACACCCGATCAGCATAGTCCGCTGCAGCTCAGAGCTCCTGAGCTCAAACGATCCTCCAGCCTCAGCCGCCCGGTAACTTGGATTACAGGCGCGCGCCACCGCCCCCGGCGAGAGATTTCTTCATTCATAGAGGTTTTGGGATTTACAAATGTGACGTCATCAAGGAGCACGCTCCAGCGGCATCTAGCGACGAAAATAAAGCGTGCAGCTGCAGAGTTAAAGGCTGATCAGCATCTGTAAAACTCCTCACTGATCAAAGTTAAAGTTAGGCCTACATCAGTAATGCTTGTAAATACAGGAGGAACTTCATATGTTGTACTCTGATAGGGTATGTGTGGAAAATGACCAGTTCATCTCACAAAACATTAATATCTGCAATTTATTCACAATAGACCACTATTGTCCTATCTCTTATTTCTACATTTCTCTTCAGGGAAATAACAGTTTACAAAACACTGATCATTTCAAATGTTATAGGCCTACAATTGAGGCCTGTTCTGACAGTCAATAACAAGACAATATGTGGAACATATTTCACTGGGGATGTAACAATGGTGACATGGGAGATCACTGCATGCTTCTTTATTTTCTTGCAAACCTTCAAAAACCACTTCTGGATATGTCCTACGCCACCTACATCTGGAGGGAAGGAGCAACCAACAATTAAATCACAACAATTCATTCTCCGTTTTTTGGACTTACATTTCCATTCACATTTCTATTTACTATTTACCTACCTAAATTACATTTAACCATCTACAACATACAATTGTGAGTATAGAGTGTATAATACAATGACATGTCTCTCTCCCTGTGCGTGTGTGGATGTCTGTCTCATGTCAACATCAGGATTAACAATTTCATTAAATAACTTTTCAAACTTGTAAAACATGTGTACTGATTTTTGCTTTGAAATGTTACTGTGATATTTCCTAATTCGTAAAAAGTGATTTTTGAGAAGAAGAGAAAAGGTATGCTCTGGTTCCATCCCCGGTCAGGGCAGGGCCTTTCTGTGTCAAGTTTGTATGTTCTCCCCATGTTTGCGTGGGTTTAGTGAATAATAGTGAATAACATTAGAGACTAATCCAGTCATACTGATTGGCCTTACCTATTGTGTGTCATATGCGCCTCATTAAGATAGTGAAGATTAATCATGTAGCATTATGTGCGACATCCATTAAAGGGGTGATAGAATGATTATATAGGGTATTTCACACTGTTCCTTATGGTCTCCTAATGGGGTATGTAACATTGGTTGGGCTGAAAATGGCCTGGTTGATATTTCATTGGCCCTTATGCATCCCTGTGTTTTGGCCCTATTTGTAACAAGAGCTTTTCTTCCAAATATGGTATGGTCATGAATATTTAGATGAGCTGCGCGCTGATTGGTTGAGCGACTTGCCATACGCACATATTAGAGACGCGCGCTGATTGTTTGAGCGAATCCCCAATACACATACATTAGAGAAGCGACAGAATCTCATATTCCAGACACTGCAATGTTTCATTACCAAATTCACTTCTGAGACTTTTTTAAGCGAGAAATCAACTATATAAAGCTGAAATATGGGCCGTTTTACAAAATTTGATGGCTAATTGGAAATTTGGTAAGACGTGTCGGACTTTAGGAGCTTCACACAGTCTGACGAGAAAGCGGCAGCCTGCTGGGCTCCATACCCAGGGCAAAGTCACCCTTTGTGGAAACTGCACTACGGGGCTCCGCGGCCAGCTGCCGGCATAACTATAATATATTTACGGTTTGAATTTCGTCACGCCACTTTGATTTTAAGGCATTTTTATGAACGCGAGGCGTCTTTGTAGGACCAGCAGCTGCTTGATATGTCCCATTCATTACAATGGGGAAATACCGCAGCTAGCTAGCTACACTGTCGCCATAACTAAATTATATTTACAGTTTGAATTTCGTCACGCCACTTATACATCATTCCCCAATGTCTTATAAAGCTAACAGTTGTGTCCGATTTGATTTTAAGGCATTTTTATGAATGTGAGGCGTCTTTGTAGGACCAGCAGCTGCTTGCTATATGTCCCATTCATTACAATGGGGAAATACCGCAGCTAGCTAGCTACACTGTCGCCATAACTAAATTATATTTACAGTTTGAATTTCGTCACGCCACTTATATAACATCATTACCCAATGTCTTATAAAGCTAACCGTTGTGTCCGATTTGATTTTAATGCATTTTTATGAACGCGAGGCGTCTTTGTAGGACCAGCAGCTGCTTGCTATATGTCCCATTCATTACAATGGGGAAATACCGCAGCTAGCTAGCTACACTGTCGCCACAACTAAATTATATTTACAGTTTGAATTTCGTCACGCCACTTATATTACATCATTCCCCAATGTCTTATAAAGCTAACCGTTGTGTCCGATTTGATTTTAAGGCATTTTTATGAACGCAAGGCGTCTTTGTAGGACGAGCAGCTGCTTGCTATATGTCCCATTCATTACAATGGGGAAATATCGCAGCTTGCTCACTTTCGCATAACTAAAGTATATTTACAGTTTGAATTTCGTCACGGCATGAATATTACAGGTTCCTCAAGGTCTTACAAAGCTTAGCTAACACTTGTCCGATTTCGGATATCAATTGAATGTATTTTTGTGAATGTCAGAGTTAGGAGGAAGCTAGCTAGCTCTCATTGATGGACTCCATCTCACCGCGGCTCTATCAATGAGACTCGCGGACAAGAGGCTTTATTTCCCCGATTGTTTGTTTAAATAACTCAACACACATACCCATTATAAGATTAACTGGAACCTGCGGGCTGCGGTAAAAGATTGCGGGCGTAACAAGCTCGCTGACACTGCGGTCAGGGTGGCGATGTAGCAACCCAGGCAGCACCAACACCGGCACTAAACTCCGACACACAGTCGGAGAAAATTTGCAATTAGCCATCCTTTTTCGTAAAGCGGCCCATATTTGAGCTTTATATGGTTGATTTCTCGCATAAAAAAGTTTCAGAAGTGAATTTTGTAATGGAATAGCAGAGATCTGCGTGACCTAGCTAGATTCAGAAAACTACCTGATCTCAGGTCAGTTGTGTAGCCTATGTAAATATTGGGGCGTGACTGTTCTCTTAAGGTTCCGGATTTTGAGACGCTTGCGTAAGCAACTCAGCTTTGTTGAGATTCGCCCGTTTTCAGCGGCAGTTTCAAAATATGAGATTTTCATAGTAAAGGGGTGTCAGTGGGACTTTGAGCTTCTATGTATGTCCTATTTACCCACCGAACTGTCGTTATTCAACTATGACAGGGTAAAATCGGTTTTGCATTCTATCACCCCTTTAAGTTAATATATTATTTTACAGTATTTGGTTGAACACTCACAAACTATCAGCAAATAATCAGTTGTAATTAGTAACATTTTATAATGAGTTGTCAGACAATTCAGATAGAAGAAATATAAGATAATTTGATACGGGCTATGTGTTTAACAACAATTTGATGAATGATCAAATGAATGGATCCTATATATTTTTAAATAACTGACTAGATTCTATAGTTTGTATGTAAAACCTTTATCTCAAAGTACCTTGTAGCCTATAGCCAAGCTGTCTAATAGATAGTGAAGTAAAAGGTCCAACATTTGTACAGTAGTTGAGCAAATATAGGCTATTACTGTAGTTGCTTTCAAAATAATAGTGTCATAATGTCTCCATGTCTAACAGATACGGCATCACAGTGCAGCACTGTCTTTGCTGTGTTTCTGCTAGACATGGATAAATTATCACAATATTATTTAGTTTATTTAGTTGCTTTGTCCGTTGAATGAGACAACAGAAATGAGAAAGGTAAATGGAAACGTGAGTCTAAGAAAAGCGGAGAATGAATTGATGTGATGATGTGATTGCTCCTCTCGTCCAGCTGGAGGCGGTGGAGGACAAACAAACACAACTGGTTTCTGGAGGTTTCCATGGGAACAAGGAAATAAAGAAGCTGCTGTAACATAGTGTAACGTTGTTGTTGTTGAGCGTGTGTGTGTTATCCCAGCTGTGTGTAGAACAGTAGAAAGAGTGTAAAAAGACTGGGTCCCGCTGTATTACTCAGGCTGCACTACAGCGTCTATTCACAGGCGCGATCCCACTACTGAGCGGCACGGGGGCTTTGGCCTGCTCCGTCTCCGACCTGGGCCGGTGCACCCCTCCTTAGACGACCTGGTGGTCCCGGGCTCCCCCAGGAGCACCATATCGATACCGAACTTAGTGCGGACACCCGATCGGCATAGTCCACTGCAGCTCAGAGCTCCTGAGCTCAAACGATCCTCCAGCCTCAGCCTCCCGGTAACTTGGATTACAGGCGCGCGCCACCACACCCGGCGAGAGATCTCTTCATTCATAGAGGTTTCGGGTTTTACAAACGTGACGTCATCAAGGAGCACGCTCCAGCGGCATCTAGTGACGAAAATAAAAAATACAGATGCAGAGATCAGCATCTGTAAAACCCACTGATAAAACCTTTCAATAAAGATCAATACTTTACCACATCCTATTCCTATCTATAAAAAAGCCTATCATCATCCTGCTTTTCTGTTGAGTAGACGCTGTGGTGCACAATGACTAATATTGTATTGGCTCTTTCACTTTGCTCTACAATTTCACATTATTACCTCAACATGCTCGTCAAATCCATCTTTTAATGTGACTGAGGCAGAGTCTAACGTGTCAGATCAGTGATCTTTACCAATAATGTTGTTCACATCACTCAATGTAATCGGGGTTTGCTTGTCATGTTCTATTTTTTCCCTGCGACTATTCATTGCCTAATTTCTCTCTTTTAAATTGATAAAATACAAGTTGTAGTCATCGCACAGCAGCAGCATCAATATGTGCGTCTCCACATTGAAAGAGGCCTTTACGCACGTGGCACAGCACCGGTATTGATGAGATCTAGCCCATTTAAATCTCCTGACACGACAACAGGATCAGTGAGGATCTAATGGCCAGTGACCTTTAGAGGTTTCTACATATCAGACAGATTTGCTGTTTCACACAGATTACAGGTTCATTTCATAAAAACACATTTGGAACATAGCAGTCGTCCCGAGGATCCAGTCTAGCTCCATCAGAGCCCATTAGAGGGTCGAAAATAATTTCTTCTTACCTGTTACAGAGCTGTTGTACTGCAACATCACATGTTTCTGTTTTTCTGGCCACTCAGTGTATCTTACTCACAAGCTGCATTCATGGTCCAGAAAAAAAAAACTTATATATAATAACTATATATACAAATCTTTTTATATTAGAGAAAAAGTCCAACATTTTGGGAAATACACTTGCTTACCTCTGACAGTTATATGAGCAGATGGATGTCACTTTCATCTCTGTGTCCGTACAGAGTTGGTCTCGGATGTGTTTAGTCAAGTTTAGCATAAAGACTGGAAGCAGGAGGGAATCAGATTGTAAAGCAGAAATGTACACATGACAGAGGCTTGTTACTAGTAATATTTTTTTATTCTAGTAATATTGTTTCTGATAAAGACAATTGTTCATGCAAGAGTTTGGATAAGACATCACTGAACAAAAACACAGCACAGATATCCCTCTGAATATGATCCCTGATTTAGGATCACGTTGGCCAATTGATGTGATAATGTCCAGATTATAGCAACTACAAAAACCTTTAAGGACAATGAAAATACAGCAGGAATTTGATCTTTGGTAAAGATGAGGAGACTTAGGAAAAATATGAGAAAAATGACATCATTGAATTTAAAAGAGGTCTTATAATGAGGCAAAAATCACTTCGATACAAAGAAACGAATGAAGGTGCATTTAAACACTGGAGGTCCATTGCTTCTTTTTGATTTTTTATCAATATGCAATTCCCCCTAAGGCACCTTTCCCTTTGACAGAAAGACATTTCCCTACAAATTGAATTCCAATACTGACAGTTTGCTTCTGATACTTCAAAAATCAGCAAACACGAGTAACCCATTTGTCAACACAACCATGACATACATCATTTTTCCAAACTTTCAAAAATAGCATTTCGGCCACATCAGGGCTCTGCAAAACATCACAGAAATGGATTCGTCATGTTCTTAGTTTCATGTCAGTGTAACCTGCTCTGTAACTATTCCATCTGTCTGACCATCTTCATATCCTTCATTTCCCAGAGTCATCTTGTAAACACAAATACACAGCGATTTAAAACAATAATGTTCCGATGGTGTCCCTTAACTTAAGTTACTCACAACATGGGATGTAAAGCCTCACACGTTTGAATCGAGGTTAGAAGAGAGGAGCAGCGGGGACTCTAACATCACGAGAGACACGCCTACTAAAACTCCTAGAATGACTTATTTTGTTTAAAATGAGCTCCTGGAGACACAACAGTTGAATCGACTACCCAACGAGCACATTTCTTTAGCTAATTTAAAGTTTCATGTCTGAGGAAAAACTAAACCCCTCTTTCTACCAAACTGTAACATAAAATAGATGAGTTACCCCTCTAAAGGTCTTATCTATTCACAGAGAGATTCATTAAAAGAAAAGAACTGAAATCTTTCAAGGACCCCATGAAACAAAACAAAAAACAGTCGTGAAATGCAACTCTGATAGAAATTAAAAAAAAAAAACAGTACAAAGTGGTTCATACAGTGACATGATCAAACACAAGCAGTAACCGAAGAAGAGGCAGTGACGGGATGAAGACGTGTGTCTGTGTCTTCCTTGCAGCCGCTGGCTGTCCGCTGACTTTTTCTGTGGTAATAACACACATTTGACACACAATGTTATACAAGCGCAGTGTAAAAAGTATGAAATATTTTTTTTTGTCTCCATCAGCTCTGTTATGTCTCTTGTGTCCTGCCAGTTTCGTTTCATGGGGCCTTTTACACACTTTGCACAACCTACTACTACTTTCATTACATAACAGTTCAAAAACATAATCCACACACTTGTTGAAGACACTTTACAATGACAAGTCTAGCTTTTCATACGTCAGAAATAAAACAGTCATTAGGGCAGCTCTACAAACTGGGACAAACAAGTGCTGTGGGGCTTGTATGAGGATGCATTCTACTACATGCTGCACAAACATGCTCTCTTCAGATGACAAATAAAATGCCCAAATAGTCTTCAGCTGGACTATTTTGTAGAAGAATGAGTTGAGAACAGAATACTGCAGGCTAATACTTGTCTTTCCTCTCTGCTGTAGAGAGGTCAGGGGTCAGGGACACTTGTTAGGACGGACTTAAACTTTGGTTTACCAGATCAAGGACGGCCTCCTTGTTGCTGTCCTAAACGCAAATTAAATGTGGCGTCCACACGGCTAAGTTTAGAGGAATGTTGATTTTCAAGGCAAACCTTGACGTCTTGAATGTGTGGCTCATAAAGACACATCGGGTTAGAATACGAGTCTTTGTAAGTTTTAACAACTCTTGATCGCTGTTAGTATTCCTATATGAAACTAAGGGGCACAGATAGCTGCAGGCAAATAATCAGTTTAAATTAGTGGCCTAACCTTTTATAATGGTTTGTCAGAGAATTCAGAAAGAAGAAATATGAGATAATTGGACATATTAGGCTAAAGTATTTTTAACAATTATTTGATAAATGACTAAATGAATGAATCATAATTCTTTTTTATTTAACTGATTTTATTCTATAATTTTTTTTAAAGATCATTGTTTTGGGCATTTTAGGCCTTTCTTTGTCACAGGACAGCTTAGACATGAAAGGGAGAGAGATGGGGAATAACATAGAGCAAAAGGCTGCCAGTCGGAACCAAACCTGTAGCCGCTGTGTTGAGTACTGAGCCTCTGTAGGCTACATGGTCGCTCGCTCTACAAGGAGAGCAACCCAAGTGCCATTATAATTTGTATCTAAATCTTTTGTCTTCAAAGCTTAGCTGTCAAATAGATATAGTGAAGTAAAGAGTATAATATTTGCCCCTGAGATGTAGTGGATTAGAGTATCAGTTTAAAAATAGAAATACTCGAGTAGAGTAAAAATACCTCAAACTCACAGCCTACTTCAGTACAGTTGTTGAGCAAATGTAGCCTGCTTTCCCCCACTGCACACAGGACAATCATGACAACAGACAGAAGCACAGCGACAGTGCTGCACTGTGATGCTGTGTGTCTGTTAGACATGGAGACATGGTCACAATATTTCTTTGTTTATTTAGTTGCTTGTTTGTTGAATGAGACAGCTGAAATGACAAATATGAATGGAAACAGAATGAATTGGTGTGATGATGTGATTGCTCCTCTCGTCCAGCTGGAGGCGGTGGAGGACAAACAAACAAAACTGGTTTCTGGAGGTTTCCATGGGAACAAGGAAATAAAGAAGCTGCTGTAACATAGTGTAACGTTGTTGTTGAGCGTGTGTGTGTTATCCCAGCTGTGTGTAGAACAGTAGAAAGAGTGTAAAAAGACTGGGTCCCGCTGTATTACTCAGGCTGCACTACAGCGTCTATTCACAGGCGCGATCCCACTACTGAGCGGCACGGGGGCTTTGGCCTGCTCCGTCTCCGACCTGGGCCGGTGCACCCCTCCTTAGACGACCTGGTGGTCCCGGGCTCCCCCAGGAGCACCATATCGATACCGAACTTAATGCGGACACCCGATCGGCATAGTCCGCTGCAGCTCAGAACTCCTGAGCTCAAACGATCCTCCAGCCTCAGCCTCCCGGTAACTTGGATTACAGGCGCGTGCCACCGCACCCATTCATTCATAGAGGTTTTGGGATTTACAAACGTGACGTCATCAAGGAGCACGCTCCAGCGGCATGTAGTGACGAAAATAAAAAATACAGATGCAGAGATCAGCATCTGTAAAACTCACTGATAAAACCTTTCAATAAAGATCAATACTTTACCACATCCTATCTATAAAAAAGCCTATCATCATCCTGCTTTTCTGTTGAGTAGACGCTGTGGTGCACAATGACTAATATTGTATTGGCTCTTTCACTTTGCTCTACAATTTCACATTATTACCTCAACATGCTCGTCAAATCCATCTTTTAATGTGACTGAGGCAGAGTCTAACGTGTCAGATCAGTGATCTTTACCAATAATGTTGTTCACATCACTCAATGTAATCGGGGTTTGCTTGTCATGTTCTATTTTTCTTTTCCCTGCGACTATTCATTGCCTAATTTCTCTCTTTTAAATTGATAAAATACAAGTTGTAGTCATCGCACAGCAGCAGCATCAATATGTGCGTCTCCACATTGAAAGAGGCCTTTACGCACGTGGCACAGCACCGGTATTGATGAGATCTAGCCCATTTAAATCTCCTGACACGACAACAGGATCAGTGAGGATCTAATGGCCAGTGACCTTTAGAGGTTTCTACATATCAGACAGATTTGCTGTTTCACACAGATTACAGGTTAATTTCATAAAAACACATTTGGAACATAGCAGTCGTCCCGAGGATCCAGTCTAGCTCCATCAGAGCCCATTAGAGGGTCGAAAATAATTTCTTCTTACCTGTTACAGAGCTGTTGTACTGCAACATCACATGTTTCTGTTTTTCTGGCCACTCAGTGTATCTTACTCACAAGCTGCATTCATGGTCCAGAAAAAAAACATATGTTGTCTTGTATGTATATATAAATATATATACAAATCTTTTTATATTAGAGGAAAAGTCCAACATTTTGGGAAATACACTTGTTTACTTCTGACAGTTATATGAGCAGATGGATGTCACTTTCATCTCTGTGTCCAGTACAGAGTTGGTCTCGGATGTGTTTAGTCAAGTTTAGCATAAAGACTGGAAGCAGGAGGGAATCAGATTGTAAAGCAGAAATGTACACATGACAGAGGCTTGTTACTAGTAATATTTTTTTATTCTAGTAATATTGTTTCTGATAAAGACAATTGTTCATGCAAGAGTTTGGATAAGACATCACTGAACAAAAACACAGCACAGATATCCCTCTGAATATGATCCCTGATTTAGGATCACGTTGGCCAATTGATGTGATAATGTCCAGATTATAGCAACTACAAAAACCTTTACGGACACTGAAAATACAGCAGGAATTTGATCTTTGGTAAAGATGAGGAGACTTAGGAAAAATATGAGAAAAATGAGATCATTGAATTTAAAAGAGGTCTTATAATGAGGCAAAAATCACTTCGATACAAAGAAACGAATGAAGGTGCATTTAAACACTGGAGGTCCATTGCTTCTTTTTGTTTTTTTATCAATATGCAATTCCCCCTAAGGCACCTTTCCCTTTGACAGAAAGACATTTCCCTACAAATTGAATTCCAATACTGACAGTTTGCTTCTGATACTTCAAAAATCAGCAAACACGTGTAACCCATTTGTCAACACAACCATGACATACATCATTTTTCCAAACTTTCAAAAATAGCATTTCGGCCACATCAGGGCTCTGCAAAACATCACAGAAATGGATTCGTCATGTTCTTAGTTTCATGTCAGTGTAACCTGCTCTGTAACTATTCCATCTGTCTGACCATCTTCATATCCTTCATTTCCCAGAGTCATCTTGTAAACACAAATACACAGCGATTTAAAACAATAATGTTCCGATGGTGTCCCTTAACTTAAGTTACTCACAACATGGGATGTAAAGCCTCACACGTTTGAATCGAGGTTAGAAGAGAGGAGCAGCGGGGACTCTAACATCACAAGAGACACGCCTACTAAAACTCCTAGAATGACTTATTTTGTTTAAAATGAGCTCCTGGAGACACAACAGTTGAATCGACTACCCAACGAGCACATTTCTTTAGCTAATTTAAAGTTTCATGTCTGAGGAAAAACTAAACACCTCTTTCTACCAAACTGTAACATAAAATAGATGAGTTACCCCTCTAAAGGTCTTATCTATTCACAGAGAGATTCATTAAAAGAAAAGAACTGAAATCTTTCAAGGACCCCATGAAACAAAACAAAAAACAGTCGTGAAATTCAACTCTGATAGAAATAAAAAAAAAAAACAGTACAAAGTGGTTCATACAGTGACATGATCAAACACAAGCAGTAACCGAAGAAGAGGCAGTGACGGGATGAAGACGTGTGTCTGTGTCTTCCTTGCAGCCGCTGGCTGTCCGCTGACTTTTTCTGTGGTAATAACACACATTTGACACACAATGTTATACAAGCGCAGTGTAAAAAGTATGAAATATTTTTTTTTTGTCTCCATCAGCTCTGTTATGTCTCTTGTGTCCTGCCAGTTTCGTTTCATGGGGCCTTTTACACACTTTGCACAACCTACTACTACTTTAATTACATAACAGTTCAAAAACATAATCCACACACTTGTTGAAGACACTTTACAATGACAAGTCTAGCTTTTCATACGTCAGAAATAAAACAGTCATTAGGGCAGCTCTACAAACTGGGACAAACAAGTGCTGTGGGGGCTTGTATGAGGATGCATTCTACTACATGCTTTCACGCAAACATGCTCTCTTCAAATGACAAATAAAATGCCCAAATAGTCTTCAGCTGGACTATTTTGTAGAAGAATGAGTTGAGAACAGAATACTGCAGGCTAATACTTGTCTTTCCTCTCTGCTGTAGAGAGGTCAGGGGTCAGGGACACTTGTTAGGACGGACTTAAACTTTGGTTTACCAGATGAAGGACGGCCTCCTTGTTGCTGTCCTAAACGCAAATTAAATGTGGCGTCCACATGGCTAAGTTTAGAGGAATGTTGATTTTCAAGGCAAACCTTGACGTCTTGAATGTCTGGCTCATAAAGACACATCGGGTTAGTATAGAAGTCTTTGTAAGTTTTAACAACTCTAGACCGCTTTTAGCATTCCTATGAAACTAAGGGGCACAGATAGCTGCAGGTAAGCTGCAATAAAAATTAAAAAAAAGATACAAATGTGTCTGATGAGATGAATAGCATTCAAATTAACACAAATTCACTAAGATCTCACATGTCATGTAATACGTTTTTAAAGCAGCATTTAAAACACAGGAGTTGAATCTCTTATCACTGCCAAAGTAAATAACAGCTCTTTATTACAGGGAGCAGACGATGCTGCAGACAACAACTCAATCTGAGGCATATATCACAATAGATCATGCAACCATTAAAACTGAGCAGCTGAAAAGTGGATCACAATGTGGATATATTTTATTAAATTGTTTTTTAAATAAAAGAGAGAAGGCTTCTGGTTTGGGACTACTTTTCCCTCCAACATTTTTCTGACAGAGGAGCAGCATCACATTTAAATTAAGGTGTGATGAGGTTTAAAAGCCTTTGAACCTTTTCTGGATTCTGAACTTGTCAGACTGGTAATATGTTGATAATATGTGAGCCTTTGGTTCATTTAGTGAAGCCTGGTTCCCCCACACAGCTGCTTTCACTTGTTGCCTAATGAGGCCTCTGGTCAGGACTGGGTGGATGTGTACACAGCGAGCTCTATTAACAACACCTGACTCTCCTCTTGATACCTCTGTTAAGGCCATACAGTTCACATCTTTAGGATTATTTAACCCTCCTATAATCTGTAGGAAAAAAATGACATACAATATGTTACAGGTCAAATTGACCCCACTGTTATACACTCACAAACAGGCAAATAATCAGTTTAAATTAGTGGCCTAACCTTTTATTATGGTTTGTCAGAGAATTCAGAAAGAAGAAATATGAGATCATTGGACATATTAGGCTAAAGTATTTTTAACAATTATTTGATAAATGACAAAATCAATGAATCATAATTCTTTTTTATTTAACTGATTTTATTCTATAATTTCTTTTTTTTTAAAGATCATTGTTTTGGGCATTTTAGACCTTTCTTTATGACAGGACAGCTTAGACATGAAAGGGAGAGAGATGGGGAATAACATAGAGCAAAAGGCTGCCAGTCGGAACCAAACCTGCAGCCGCTGTGTTGAGTACTGAGCCTCTGTAGGCTACATGGTCGCTCGCTCTACAAGGAGAGCTACCCAGGTGCCACTGTAATTTGTATCTAAATCTTTTATCTTCAAAGTAACTTGTAGCCCTTAGGTGTCAAATAGATATAGTGTAGTAAAGAGTATAATATTTGCCCCTGAGATGTAGTGGATTAGAGTATCAGTTTAAAAATAGAAATACTCGAGTAGAGTAAAAATACCTCAAACTCACAGCCTACTTCAGTACAGTTGTTGAGCAAATGTAGCCTGCTTTCCCCCACTGCACACAGGACAATCATGACAACAGACTGAAGCACAGCGACAGTGCTGCACTGTGATGCTGTGTGTCTGTTAGACATGGAGACATGGTCACAATATTTCTTTGTTTATTTAGTTGCTTGTTTGTTGAAGGAGACAGCTGAAATGACAAATATGAATGGAAACAGAATGAATTGGTGTGATGATATGATTGCTCCTCTCGTCCAGCTGGAGGCGGTGGAGGATAAACAAACACAACTGGTTTCTGGAGGTTTCCATGGGAACAAGGAAATGAAGAAGCTGCTCTAACATAGTGTAACGTTGTTGTTGAGCGTGTGTGTTATCCCAGCTGTGTGTAGAACAGTAGAAAGAGTGTAAAAAGACTGGGTCCCGCTGTATTACTCAGGCTGCACTACAGCGTCTATTCACAGGCGCGATCCCACTACTGAGCGGAACGGGGGCTTTGGCCTGCTCCGTCTCCGACCTGGGCCGGTGCACCCCTCCTTAGACGACCTGGTGGTCCCGGGCTCCCCCAGGAGCACCATATCGATACCGAACTTAGTGCGGACACCCGATCGGCATAGTCCGCTGCAGCTCAGAGCTCCTGAGCTCAAACGATCCTCCAGCCTCAGCCTCCCGGTAACTTGGATTACAGGCGCGCGCCACCACACCCGGCGAGTGATCTCTTCATTCATAGAGGTTTCGCGATTTACAAACGTGACGTCATCATAGAGCACTCTCCAGCGGCATCTAGCGACGAAAATAAAGAATACAGCTGCAGAGATGAAGACTGATCAGCATCTGTAAAACTCACTGATAAAACCTTTCAATAAAGATCAATACTTTACCACATAACCTATCTATAAAAAAGCTTATCATCATCCTGCTTTCCTGTTGAGTAGACGCTGTGGTGCAGAATGACTAATATTGTATTGGCTCTTTCACTTTGCTCTACAATTTCACATTATTACCTCAACATGCTCGTGTTGTGAAAGTTTCTTTTGCAGCAGGAGTAAAGTTTTACAAGTTTAGAAGAGCAAAACAAATAAGACAGTTGAAGACTAAACCAAGTTAGGTTTTTGTATTTTATTAAAAATATATTTGCAAATATAGGAAGAACATACATTTCACAAAAGACAGAAGCCCAGTGTGGAAAGGTTTCTTCAATGAGTGAACAGAAACACTGATCTTAATTACATCTTCAGAGTGACAGCACACACGCACTTGGCTTATCATGACTCTACATTTCTCACAGGCAATCTGATACACATGAAGACAATGGACAAACACAAGAGACATCTCGGAGCCATTTCGTTTTCTTTCCTCCCTGCCCAACTTTCACCCTGAGGTCACATGCCCCGTACATCTCAACTGGCATGGGGAAACCGAATAGGCAGAGAAAGATAGTTTACTGTGACCTTGTACCCATTTATCGGTTCAGACAAACAGTGCTCACATTATGTTCCAGACTTTGTGATTCTCACTTAGTTAGAATCAGAATCTACATGTGGAAATGAGATAAACTCCCTTTCAGCATTGTGAGAGAAAGCTAATAGAGAAGAAAATAAGACAGAAATATAAAGAATCATGCTTAAATGTAAATTTGCCATTACACTAAGTTTTAACAACTCTTGATCGCTGTTAGCATTCCTATATGAAACTATGGGGCACAGATAGCTGCAGTTAAGCTGCAATAAAAAAAATAAAACATACAAATGTGTCTGATGAGATGAATAGCATTCAAGTGAACAACAACTCACTAAGATCTTACATGTCATGTAATACGTTTTTAAAGCAGCATTTAAAACACAGGAGTTGAATCTCTTATCACTGCCAAAGTAAATAACAGCTCTTTATTACAGGGAGCAGACGATGCTGCAGACAACAACTCAATCTGAGTCATATATCACAATACATCATGCAACCATTAAGACTGAGCATCTGAAAAGTGGATCACAATGTGAACATATATTCTTTATTTGATTAATAAAAGAGAGAAGGCTTCTGGTTTGGGACTACTTTTCCCTCCAACATTTCTCTGACAGAGGATCAGCATCACATTTAAATTTAGGTTTAAAAGCCTTTGAACCTTTTCTGGATTCTGAACTTGTCAGACTGGTAATATGTTGATAATATGTGAGCCTTTGGTTCATTTAGTGAAGCCTGGTTCCCCCACACAGCTGCTTTCACTTGTTGCCTAATGAGGCCTCTGGTCAGGACTGGGTGGATGTGTACACAGCGAGCTCTATTAACAACACCTGACTCTCCTCTTGATACCTCTGTTAAGGCCATACAGTTCACATCTTTAGGATTATTTAACCCTCCTGTAATTTGTAGGAAAAAAATGACATACAATATGTTGCAGGTCAAATTGACCCCACTGTTATACACTCACAAACAGGCAAATAATCAGTTTAAATTAGTGGCCTAACCTTTTATTATGGTTTGTCAGAGATTTCAGAAAGAAGAAATAGCCTATGAGATCATTGGACATATTAGGCTAAAGTATTTTTAACAATTATTTAATAAATGACAAAATGAATGAATCATAATTTCTTTTTTATTTAACTGATATTAATCTATAATTTTTTTTAAAGATCATTGTTTTGGGCATTTTAGGCCTTTCTTTATGACAGGACAGCTTAGACATGAAAGGGAGAGAGATGGGGAATAACATAGAGCAAAAGGCTGCCAGTCGGAACCAAACCTGCAGCCGCTGTGTTGAGTACTGAGCCTCTGTAGGCTACATGGTCGCTCGCTCTACAAGGAGAGCTACCCAGGCACCACTATAATTTATATCTAAATCTTTTATCTTCAAAGTAACTTGTAGCCCTTAGCTGTCAAATAGATGTAGTGAAGTAAAGAGTATAATATTTGCCCCTGAGATGTAGTGGATTAGAGTATCAGTTTAAAAATAGAAATACTCGAGTAGAGTAAAAATACCTCAAACTCACAGCCTACTTCAGTACAGTTGTTGAGCAAATGTAGCCTGCTTTCCCCCACTGCACACAGGACAATCATGACAACAGACGACAGTGCTGCACTGTGATGCTGTGTCTGTTAGACATGGAGACATGGTCACAATATTTCTTTGTTTATTTAGTTGCTTGTTTGTTGAAGGAGACAGCTGAAATGACAAATATGAATGGTAACAGAATGAATTGGTGTGATGATGTGATTGCTCCTCTCGTCCAGCTGGAGGCGGTGGAGGACAACCAAACACAACTGGTTTCTGGAGGTTTCCATGGGAACAAGGAAATAAAGAAGCTGCTGTAACATAGTGTAACGTTGTTGTTGAGCGTGTGTGTTATCCCAGCTGTGTGTAGAACAGTAGAAAGAGTGTAAAAAGACTGGGTCCCGCTGTATTACTCAGGCTGCACTACAGCGTCTATTCACAGGCGCGATCCCACTACTGAGCGGCACGGGGGCTTTGGCCTGCTCCGTCTCCGACCTGGGCCGGTGCACCCCTCCTTAGACGACCTGGTGGTCCCGGGCTCCCCCAGGAGCACCATATCGATACCGAACTTAGTGCGGACACCCGATCGGCATAGTCCGCTGCAGCTCAGAGCTCCTGAGCTCAAACGATCCGCCAGCCTCAGCCTCCCGGTAACTTGGATTACAGGCGCGCGCCACCGCACCCGGCGAGAGATTTCTTCATTCATAGAGGTTTTGGGATTTACAAATGTGACGTCATCAAGGAGCACACTCCAGCGGCATCTAGTGACAGAAATAAAACGTGAAGCAGCTGCAGAGTTAAAGGCTGATCAGCATCTGTAAAACTCCTCACTGATCAAAGTTAAAGTTAGGCCTACATCAGTAATGCTTGTAAATACAGGAGGAACTTCATATGTTGTACTCTGATAGGGTATGTGTGGAAAGTGACCAGTTCATCTCACAAAACATTAATATCTGCAATTTATTCACAATAGACCACTATAGTCCTATCTCTTATTTCTACATTTCTCTTCAGGGAAATAACTGTTTACAAAACACTGATCATTTCAAATGTTATAGGCCTACAAGTGAGGCCTGTTCTGAGAGTCAATAACAAGAAAATATGTGGAACATATTTCACTGGGGATGTAACAATGGTGACATGGGAGATCACTGCATGCTTCTTTATTTTCTTGTAAACCTTCAAAAACCACTTCTGTTTATATATCCTACGCCACCTACATCTGGAGGGAAGGAGCAACCAACAATTAAATCACAACAATTCATTCTCTGTTTTTTGGACTTACATTTCCACTCACATTTCTATTTACTATTTACCTACCTAAATTACATTTAACTATCTACAACATGCAATTGTGAGTATAGAGTGTATAATCCAATGACATGTCTCTCTCCCTGTGCGTGCGTGAATGTCTGTCTCCATGTCAACATCAGGATTAACACTTTCATTAAATAACTTTTCAAACTTGTAAAATATGTGTACTGATTTTTGCTTTGAAATGTTACTGTGATATTTCCTAATTCGTAAAAAGTGATTTTTGAGAAGAAGAGAAAAGGTATGCTCTGGTTCCATCCCCGGTCAGGGCAGGGCCTTTCTGTGTCAAGTTTGTGTGTTCTCCCCATGTTTGCGTGGGTTTAGTGAATAATAGTGAATAATAGTGAATAACAATAGAGAATAATCCAGTCATACTGATTGGCCTTACCTATTGTGTGTCATATGCGCCTCATTAAGATAGTGAAGATTAATCATGTAGTATATGTGCAACATATGACATCCATTATGTTAATATATTATTTTACAGTATATGGTTGAACACTCACAAACTATCAGCAAATAATCAGTTGTAATTAGTCACATTTTATAATGAGTTGTAAGACAATTCAGAAAGAAGAAATATAAGATAATTTGATACGGGCTATGTGTTTAACAACAATTTGATGAATGATCAAATGAATGGATCCTATATATTTTTAAATAACTGACTGTATTCTATAGTTTGTATGTAAAACCTTTATCTCAAAGTACCTTGTAGCCTATAGCCAAGCTGTCTAATAGATAGTGAAGTAAAAGGTCCAACATTTGCCCCTGAGATATAACGGATTAGAGTATAAAAATCATAATACAAATAAAATTAAAATCGTACTTAAGTACAGTAGTTGAGCAAATATAGGCTATTACTGTAGTTTCTTTCAAAATAATAGTGTCATAATGTCTCCATGTCTAACAGACACACAGCATCACAGTGCAGCACTGTCTTTGCTGTGTTTCTGCTAGACATGGATAAATTATCACAATATTATTTAGTTTATTTAGGTGCTTTGTCCGTTGAATGAGACAACAGAAATGAGAAAGGTAAATGGAAACGTGAGTCTAAGAAAAGCGGAGAATGAATTGGTGTGATGATGTGATTGCTCCTCTCGTCCAGCTGGAGGCGGTGGAGGACAAACAAACAAAACTGGTTTCTGGAGGTTTCCATGGGAACAAGGAAATAAAGAAGCTGCTGTAACATAGTGTAACGTTGTTGTTGAGCGTGTGTGTTATCCCAGCTGTGTGTAGAACAGTAGAAAGAGTGTAAAAAGACTGGGTCCCGCTGTATTACTCAGGCTGCACTACAGCGTCTATTCACAGGCGCGATCCCACTACTGAGCGGCACGGGGGCTTTGGCCTGCTCCGTCTCCGACCTGGGCCGGTGCACCCCTCCTTAGACGACCTGGTGGTCCCGGGCTCCCCAGGAGCACCATATCGATACCGAACTTTGCGGACACCCGATCGGCATAGTCCGCTGCAGCTCAGAGCTCCTGAGCTCAAACGATCCTCCAGCCTCAGCCTCCCGGTAACTTGGATTACAGGCGCGCGCCACCGCACCCGGCGAGAGATTTCTTCATTCATAGAGGTTTCGGGTTTTACAAATGTGACGTCATCAAGGAGCACGCTCCAGCGGCATCTAGTGACGAAAATAAAACGTGCAGCTGCAGAGTTAAAGGCTGATCAGCATCTGTAAAACTCCTCACTGATCAAAGTTAAAGTTAGGCCTACATCAGTAATGCTTGTAAATACAGGAGGAACTTCATATGTTGTACTCTGATAGGGTATGTGTGGAAAATGACCAGTTCATCTCACAAAACATTAATATCTGCAATTTATTCACAATAGACCACTATTGTCCTATCTCTTATTTCTACATTTCTCTTCAGGGAAATAACTGTTTACAAAACACTGATCATTTCAAATGTTATAGGCCTACAAGTGAGGCCTGTTCTGACGAGTCAATAACAAGACAATATGTGGAACATATTTCACACTGGGGATGTAACAATGGTGACATGGGAGATCACTGCATGCTTCTTTATTTTCTTGCAAACCTTCAAAACCAGTTCTGTTTATATGTCCTCACCCCACCACATCTGGAGGGAAGGAGCAACCAACAATTAAATCACAACAATTCATTCTCTGTTTTTGGACTTACATTTCCATTCAGATTTCTATTTACTATTTACCTACCTAAATTACATTTAACTATCTACAACATACAATTGTGAGTATAGAGTGTATAATCCAATGACATCTCTCTCTCCCTGTGCGTGGATGTCTGTCTCATGTCAACATCAGGATAAAAACTTTAATTAAATAACTTTTCAAACTTGTAAAACATGTGTACTGATTTTTGCTTTGAAATGTTACTGTGATATTTCCTAATTCGTAAAAAGTGATTTTTGAGAAGAAGAGAAAAGGTATGCTCTGGTTCCATCCCCGGTCAGGGCAGGGCCTTTCTGTGTCAAGTTTGTGTGTTCTCCCCATGTTTGCGGGGTTTTTGAATAATAGTGAATAATAGTGAATAACAATAGAGAATAATCCAGTCATACTGATTGGCCTTACCTATTGTGTGTCATATGCGCCTCATTAAGATAGTGAAGATTAATCATGTAGTATATGTGCAACTGACATCCATTAAGTTAATATATTATTTTACAGTATATGGTTGAACACTCACAAACTATCAGCAAATAATCAGTTGTAATTAGTCACATTTTATAATGAGTTGTCAGACAATTCAGAAAGAAGAAATATAAGATAATTTGATACAGGCTATGTGTTTAACAACAATTTGATGAATGATCAAATGAATGGATCCTATATATTTTTAAATAACTGACTGTATTCTATAGTTTGTATGTAAAACCTTTATCTCAAAGTAGCCTAATTGTAGCCTATAGCCAAGCTGTCTAATAGATAGTGAAGTAAAAGGTCCAACATTTGACCCTGAGATATAACGGATTAGAGTATAAAAATCATAATACAAATAAAATTAAAATCGTACTTAAGTACAGTAGTTGAGCAAATATAGGCTATTATTGTAGTTGCTTTCAAAATAATAGTGTCATAATGTCTCCATGTCTAACAGACACACAGCATCACAGTGCAGCACTGTCTTTGCTGTGTTTCTGCTAGACATGGATAAATTATCACAATATTATTTAGTTTATTTAGGTGCTTTGTCCGTTGAATGAGACAACAGAAATGAGAAAGGTAAATGGAAACGTGAGTCTAAGAAAAGCGGAGAATGAATTGGTGTGATGATGTGATTGCTCCTCTCGTCCAGCTGGAGGCGGTGGAGGACAAACAAACAAAACTGGTTTCTGGAGGTTTCCATGGGAACAAGGAAATAAAGAAGCTGCTGTAACATAGTGTAACGTTGTTGTTGAGCGTGTGTGTTATCCCAGCTGTGTGTAGAACAGTAGAAAGAGTGTAAAAAGACTGGGTCCCGCTGTATTACTCAGGCTGCACTACAGCGTCTATTCACAGGCGCGATCCCACTACTGAGCGGCACGGGGGCTTTGGCCTGCTCCGTCTCCGACCTGGGCCGGTGCACCCCTCCTTAGACGACCTGGTGGTCCCGGGCTCCCCCAGGAGCACCATATCGATACCGAACTTAGTGCGGACACCCGATCGGCATAGTCCGCTGCAGCTCAGAGCTCCTGAGCTCAAACGATCCTCCAGCCTCAGCCTCCCGGTAACTTGGATTACAGGCGCGCGCCACCGCACCCGGCGAGAGATTTCTTCATTCATAGAGGTTTCGGGTTTTACAAATGTGACGTCATCAAGGAGCACGCTCCAGCGGCATCTAGTGACGAAAATAAAACGTGCAGCTGCAGAGTTAAAGGCTGATCAGCATCTGTAAAACTCCTCACTGATCAAAGTTAAAGTTAGGCCTACATCAGTAATGCTTGTAAATACAGGAGGAACTTCATATGTTGTACTCTGATAGGGTATGTGTGGAAAATGACCAGTTCATCTCACAAAACATTAATATCTGCAATTTATTCACAATAGACCACTATTGTCCTATCTCTTATTTCTACATTTCTCTTCAGGGAAATAACTGTTTACAAAACACTGATCATTTCAAATGTTATAGGCCTACAAGTGAGGCCTGTTCTGACAGTCAATAACAAGACAATATGTGGAACATATTTCACTGGGGATGTAACAATGGTGACATGGGAGATCACTGCATGCTTCTTTATTTTCTTGCAAACCTTCAAAAACCAGTTCTGTTTATATGTCCTACGCCACCTACATCTGGAGGGAAGGAGCAACCAACAATTAAATCACAACAATTCATTCTCTGTTTTTTGGACTTACATTTCCATTCAGATTTCTATTTACTATTTACCTACCTAAATTACATTTAACTATCTACAACATACAATTGTGAGTATAGAGTGTATAATCCAATGACATCTCTCTCTCCCTGTGCGTGGATGTCTGTCTCATGTCAACATCAGGATAAAAACTTTAATTAAATAACTTTTCAAACTTGTAAAACATGTGTACTGATTTTTGCTTTGAAATGTTACTGTGATATTTCCTAATTCGTAAAAAGTGATTTTTGAGAAGAAGAGAAAAGGTATGCTCTGGTTCCATCCCGGTCAAGACAGGTTTTTGTTTTTGTGTGTTTTGTTTGAGTGGGTTTAGTGAATAATAGTGAATAATAGTGAATAACATTAGAGAATAATCCAGTCATACTGATTGGCCTTACCTATTGTGTGTCATATGCGCCTCATTAAGATAGTGAAGATTAATCATGTAGCATTATGTGCGACATCCATTAAGTTAATATATTATTTTACAGTATATGGTTGAACACTCACAAACTATCAGCAAATAATCAGTTGTAATTAGTAACATTTTACAATGAGTTGTCAGACAATTCAGAAAGAAGAAATATAAGATAATTTGATACAGGCTATGTGTTTAACAACAATTTGATGAATGATCAAATGAATGGATCCTATATATTTTTAAATAACTGACTGTATTCTATAGTTTGTATGTAAAACCTTTATCTCAAAGTAGCCTACATTGTAGCCTATAGCCAACCTGTCTAATAGATAGTGAAGTAAAAGGTCCAACATTTGACCCTGAGATATAACGTATTAGAGTATAAAAATCATAATACAAATAAAATTAAAATCGTACTTAAGTACAGTAGTTGAGCAAATATAGGCTATTATTGTAGTTGCTTTCAAAATAATAGTGTCATAATGTCTCCATGTCTAACAGACACACAGCATCACAGTGCAGCACTGTCTTTGCTGTGTTTCTGCTAGACATGGATAAATTATAACAATATTATTTAGTTTATTTAGGTGCTTTGTCCGTTGAATGAGACAACAGAAATGAGAAAGGTAAATGGAAACGTGAGTTTAAGAAAAGCGGAGAATGAATTGGTGTGATGGTGTGATTGCTCCTCTCGTCCAGCTGGAGGCGGTGGAGGACAAACAAACACAACTGGTTTCTGGAGGTTTCCATGGGAACAAGGAAATAAAGAAGCTGCTGTAACATAGTGTAACGTTGTTGTTGAGCGTGTGTGTTATCCCAGCTGTGTGTAGAACAGTAGAAAGAGTGTAAAAAGACTGGGTCCCGCTGTATTACTCAGGCTGCACTACAGCGTCTATTCACAGGCGCGATCCCACTACTGAGCGGCACGGGGGCTTTGGCCTGCTCCGTCTCCGACCTGGGCCGGTGCACCCCTCCTTAGACGACCTGGTGGTCCCGGGCTCCCCCAGGAGCACCATATCGATACCGAACTTAGTGCGGACACCCGATCGGCATAGTCCGCTGCAGCTCAGAACTCCTGAGCTCAAACGATCCTCCAGCCTCAGCCTCCCGGTAACTTGGATTACAGGCGCGCGCCACCGCACCCGGCGAGAGATCTCTTCATTCATAGAGGTTTCGGGTTTTACAAACGTGACGTCATCAAGGAGCACGCTCCAGCGGCATCTAGTGACGAAAATAAAAAATACAGATGCAGAGATCAGCATCTGTAAAACTCACTGATAAAATCTTTCAATAAAGATCAATACTTTACCACATCCTATCTATAAAAAAGCCTATCATCATCCTGCTTTTCTGTTGAGTAGATGCTGTGGTGCACAATGACTAATATTGTATTGGCTCTTTCACTTTGCTCTACAATTTCACATTATTACCTCAACATGCTCGTCAAATCCATCTTTTAATGTGACTGAGGCAGAGTCTAACGTGTCAGATCAGTGATCTTTACCAATAATGTTGTTCACATCACTCAATGTAATCGGGGTTTGCTTGTCATGTTCTATTTTTTCCCTGCGACTATTCATTGCCTAATTTCTCTCTTTTAAATTGATAAAATACAAGTTGTAGTCATCGCACAGCAGCAGCATCAATATGTGCGTCTCCACATTGAAAGAGGCCTTTACGCACGTGGCACAGCACCGGTATTGATGAGATCTAGCCTATTTAAATCTCCTGACACGACAACAGGATCAGTGAGGATCTAATGGCCAGTGACCTTTAGAGGTTTCTACATATCAGACAGATTTGCTGTTTCACACAGATTACAGGTTCATTTCATAAAAACACATTTGGAACATAGCAGCCGTCCGAGGATCCAGTCTAGCTCCATCAGAGCCCATTAGAGGGTCGAAAATAATTTCTTCTTACCTGTTACAGAGCTGTTGTACTGCAACATCACGTTTCTGTTTTTCTGGCCACTCAGTGTATCTTACTCACAAGCTGCATTCATGGTCCAGAAAAAAAAAACTTATATATAATAACTATATATACAAATCTTTTTATATTAGAGAAAAAGTCCAACATTTTGGGAAATACACTTGCTTACCTCTGACAGTTATATGAGCAGATGGATGTCACTTTCATCTCTGTGTCCATACAGAGTTGGTCTCGGATGTGTTTAGTCAAGTTTAGCATAAAGACTGGAAGCAGGAGGGAATCAGATTGTAAAGCAGAAATGTACACATGACAGAGGCTTGTTACTAGTAATATTTTTTTATTCTAGTAATATTGTTTCTGATAAAGACAATTGTTCATGCAAGAGTTTGGATAAGACATCACTGAACAAAAACACAGCACAGATATCCCTCTGAATATGATCCCTGATTTAGGATCACGTTGGCCAATTGATGTGATAATGTCCAGATTATAGCAACTACAAAAACCTTTACGGACACTGAAAATACAGCAGGAATTTGATCTTTGGTAAAGATGAGGAAACTTAGGAAAAATATGAGAAAAATGACATCATTGAATTTAAAAGAGGTCTTATAATGAGGCAAAAATCACTTCGATACAAAGAAACGAATGAAGGTGCATTTAAACGCTGGAGGTCCATTGCTTCTTTTTTTTTTTTTATCAATATGCAATTCCCCCTAAGGCACCTTTCCCTTTGACAGAAAGACATTTCCCTACAAATTGAATTCCAATACTGACAGTTTGCTTCTGATACTTCAAAAATCAGCAAACACGTGTAACCCATTTGTCAACACAACCATGACATACATCATTTTTCCAAACTTTCAAAAATAGCATTTCGGCTACATCAGGGCTCTGCAAAACATCACAGAAATGGATTCGTCATGTTCTTAGTTTCATGTCAGTGTAACCTGCTCTGTAACTATTCCATCTGTCTGACCATCTTCATATCCTTCATTTCCCAGAGTCATCTTGTAAACACAAATACACAGCGATTTAAAACAATAATGTTCCGATGGTGTCCCTTAACTTAAGTTACTCACAACATGGGATGTAAAGCCTCACACGTTTGAATCGAGGTTAGAAGAGAGGAGCAGCGGGGACTCTAACATCACGAGAGACACGCCTACTAAAACTCCTAGAATGACTTATTTTGTTTAAAATGAGCTCCTGGAGACACAACAGTTGAATCGACTACCCAACGAGCACATTTCTTTAGCTAATTTAAAGTTTCATGTCTGAGGAAAAACTAAACACCTCTTTCTACCAAACTGTAACATAAAATAGATGAGTTACCCCTCTAAAGGTCTTATCTATTCACAGAGAGATTCATTAAAAGAAAAGAACTGAAATCTTTCAAGGACCCCATGAAACAAAACAAAAAACAGTCGTGAAATGCAACTCTGATAGAAAAAAAAAAAAAGAACAGTACAAATTGGTTCATACAGTGACATGATCAAACACAAGCAGTAACCGAAGAAGAGGCAGTGACGGGATGAAGACGTGTGTCTGTGTCTTCCTTGCAGCCGCTGGCTGTCCGCTGACTTTTTCTGTGGTAATAACACACATTTGACACACAATGTTATACAAGCGCAGTGTAAAAAGTATGAAATATTTTTTTTTGTCTCCATCAGCTCTGTTATGTCTCTTGTGTCCTGCCAGTTTCGTTTCATGGGGCCTTTTACACACTTTGCACAACCTACTACTACTTTCATTACATAACAGTTCAAAAACATAATCCACACACTTGTTGAAGACACTTTACAATGACAAGTCTAGCTTTTCATACGTCAGAAATAAAACAGTCATTAGGGCAGCTCTACAAACTGGGACAAACAAGTGCTGTGGGGGCTTGTATGAGGATGCATTCTACTACATGCTTTCACGCAAACATGCTCTCTTCAGATGACAAATAAAATGCCCAAATAGTCTTCAGCTGGACTATTTTGTAGAAGAATGAGTTGAGAACAGAATACTGCAGGCTAATACTTGTCTTTCCTCTCTGCTGTAGAGAGGTCAGGGGTCAGGGACACTTGTTAGGACGGACTTAAACCTTGGTTTACCAGATGAAGGACGGCCTCCTTGTTGCTGTCCTAAACGCAAATTAAATATGGCGTCCACATGGCTAAGTTTAGAGGAATGTTGATTTTCAAGGCAAACCTTGACGTCTTGAATGTGTGGCTCATAAAGACACATCGGGTTAGTATACAAGTCTTTGTAAGTTTTAACAACTCTTGATCGCTTTTAGCATTCCTATGAAACTAAGGGGCACAGATAGCTGCAGGTAAGCTGCAAATAAAACAAAAAAAAGATAAAAATGTGTCTCATGAGATAAATAGCATTCCAATTTACACAAATTCACTAAGATCTCACATGTCAAGTAATACGTTTTTAAGCTAATTCTTGCCGACTGACCATGACCCCATTGACTTTACTGAGCAACAGTGCAAAGGCGTATAGAACAAGTACAAGCCACAGTGACAGAGCAAGCTAACTGGCAGTCTTTTTTTAAGGGAGCGTGGCTGGAAATGTAAGGCACTACAGTCTCAGTTTGAGCGTCTCTGCATCCTTCAGTCCTCCATTAATCTGCTTGTGGAGAAACTGGTGGTGGGACTGAGATGGAAGGGCGTCTGTCCTCACTCAGAAACTCCCGGAAAAGTTTGTTGATCCGTTCGTCCCCATCCTCACATTCGTTATAATATGCATAACCGGGAGAGCAGAGATCATTTCTGGCGCTCAGTGCTCTCCATAGAAAGAAAGACTCCCTTCAGGCGTGACAGGCAAGGTACAATTAAAGGCTGGGCTCGCTGCCATGTGCTGCTTCTCAGCTAGAGTTGAGGAGTGAGGACAGAGCATGAAAGAAGCGTGTACGGAGGAGACGAGGGGAATATTCGCGTGTGCTTACAGCCGAGTGAAAGGGCCCACGTGAAGAGGCCCTCTCAGTTTGGGAGAGGAGCAGGAGTTGGTGGTGAACGTGGAGGATGGGGAGGACGAATAAGGTGAAGAGGAAGCAGATGGGCAGTCACCGCCGCTGTTCATGGTGAAGACGCTGGAAACGGCCACGTCCACGATACCTTGACACAGCTCTGGATATAGTTTCCTGGAGGGGGAAGAGAAAATAGGAGGGTCAACTTGGCCTCACAGGTGGCTTTCTGACTAAATCATAGGGCTGGCTATTGAGTTCAATACTTTCTTAGGCACCGATTGAATTGCCTCAGTAACCATTGAGTATTAAAAAGGCTACGTTCACACCGCAAGTCTTAATGCTTAAATTGGATTTAAAAATTTTGCTCAGATACGATTTTTTGTTTGGCTGTTCACATTACCTTTTAAAATGTGGCCTATATCAGAGTCCAGTGTGAACTGTTTGCGGTTTCGAACTGACCCGCATGCGCAAAAGAATAATGACATCAGACGCAGCACGCTGTTGCACTAAAGTTAGGGAGGTTATGGAGCAAGTAAGCATTTTCGCTTTTATTTCAAAATGTTTGTGTAATGGCAGCCGTAACATTAATGAGCATACACTAATTAGGTCTTACACCTCACTCTCCCTCCATTGACTTGCTCCATCACTGTTCTCCATTTTGTAGGCCTAGTCAAGTTTTTAATTTTACTGTCTGTGTCTAGGGCTAACTCCCACCGGCGCATAATTGTGACAAATGTCGATGTAGATTGACGTAAAAGTTGCATAAAATCCACCTTGGTTGTTCACACCCTGGCTGCATTGAAAAAATAAATAAATAAATCAGACCTGGGTCTGATTCAGGACCACAAATGGAAGTGGTCTAAATCTGATTTGAAAAAAATCTGATCTGGGCAAGATTTGAGTGTTCACACAGATTTGGGCCACTTTTGCCTGCAGTCTGAACGTAGCCAAAATGTCTTGTTGTGTGGAACCAAATTTCAAAACGTAAGGGGTTAACTTTTTTTATGTAATGTGTAATGTAATCTTGTTAAAAGCGGTTTTTATAATTCGTAAAAAATTGGGTGTGTTTTTAAAAGTTTTTTCAATATCCAGCCCTACTTAATGAGTTCAAATAAAGTCTATGGGAAAAACTCACAATCCACAGCTAGCTGGGACTGGTTTAATATCTCTCATAGGAAATTAATTCCCATGACACTTAAAGGAACACGCCGACTTATTGGGACTTTAGCTTATTCACCATAACCCCCAGAGTTAGATAAGTCCTTACATACCCTTCTCATCTCCGTGCGTGTTGTAACTCTGTCTGACGCACCCAGCTCTAGCCTGGTTAGCACAGATCCTGGAGGTAACCGGTTCCAACTAGCCTACTGCTCCCAATAAGTGACAAAACAACACCAACATGTTCCCGTTTACATGTTGTGATTTGTATAGTCACAGCGTGTACAAATAACAAGGTCACTAAGCTTTTACTATCTAGTAATTGTTGACTCTATTCCTCCAACTCTGAGTGAACTCCAGGCGAACTCTCTGCTCCTCACCACGGGGCTTCTCAGGTGCTGCGAGCAAATCACTCCGCCCAAGTAGCAGAAGTAGCAGTGCTTCGCCTTCTGAGAATATAGTTCCCAGTTTGTATACGGTTAGAAGACGGCTGTGTCTCATGTGACCTTGTTATTTGTACACCCTGTGACTTTACAAATCACAACATGTAAATAGGAACATGTTGGCGTTATTTTGTCACTTATTGGGAGCAGTAGGCTAGTTGGAACCGGTTACCTCCAGGATTCATGCTAGGCTTAGCTAGCGCTGGGGGCGTCAGAAAGAGTTACATCACGCACGGAGATGAGAAGGGTATGTAAGGACTTATCTAACTCTGGGGGTTATGGTGAATAAGCTAAAGTCACAATAAGTCGGCATGTTCCTTTAAGTGTCATGGGAATTAATTTCCTATGAGAGATATTAAACCAGTCCCAGCTAGCTGTGGATTGTGAGTTTTTCCCATAGACTTTATTTGAACTCATTAAGTAGGGCTGGATATTGTTAAAAATCTTTCGACACCGATACCGGTTCCTGAACAATACTTTTTTAAGGTACCAATTTTATAAAAATCCGCTTTAACAAGATTACATTACACATTACATTAAAAAAAAAAAAAAAAAAGTCAGTTAACCCCTTAAAATTCACGAGGAGCAAAATTCTAAACGTGTATCTTTGACTCTGACCCTCCGTGGAACAAAAAACAATAAACAAACAAATATTCAAACATTTCCCCAAACACATTTTTAGATAATTCGAGCAATAGATTCGACGCTTCTTTTCCTCATATTGTAAACCAAAGCCAAACAGCTCTGTCTAAATGCAGACTGAAGCAATAGATGTGAACAGGAATCCAACAGAATCCAAAGATGGAAGATTTCTAGATGGAAAAGAAACAAGTGAAACCAAAAAGGATGCTCAGAAATAAACGATCAGCTGAATGGTACTGACTGTGCACAGGCTGGAGCTCCATTGATCTCAATGAGCCAGACTTTGAAGCTCTCGTCCACCATGAAATCGAATCCAAATAGTTGGAAGCTCTGGTAGGACAGGTGCTTGGTGCTGATTGTCGGCTCGATACATGTCAGACAGCTCCTGTGAAACCAGACAGCAAAATCATTTCCAATCATCCGACTGCTCGACAAACGCCTTCAACGACTTCATGCCGTGTGCAAACACTTGATACAATTCATTAGGAACGTTTCAGGCATTAAGTAATCGCCGACCTTTGAAAAGGAAATGCAGAATTAAAATGCCTCGTCTAAGCGATGGTAGCTGGTATGTGATAGATACCAAAGTCACATTTCCACAGCACTAAAGTGGGAATCATGCTTCTGCCGGGGCTCTACTCTACGCACAGTTTGCGCCGTAGCCTACGTATGCGGCCTGAAGTTTACACTCATTCGCTGCCGTCTGTGTCGTTCTAGGGCATCTCTTTAACAGAACAGCATGCGTGTATGCTGGGGAGTGTGTGGTAGAGCGAGTGAGAGGGTGACGGGGATTAGCTTCGGAGTGAGTTCAGACTCTAGACGCATAGTGGGAGAAACAAGGTGTTCCCCCTGTGCTTTGTGACCGCGGTCAGAAAGCTGTAGCAGGAAAAGTTAACACACACACAAAAAAAAAAATTAATTATGGATTTCAGTTTTCAATGTTATGTGTGAAAGCTAAGGGCTCCTGCTCACTGCCTGCGTGGCGTGAGCGTGGCGTTCCTGTTGCGTGGCGTTTTCTATGTCTTTGCACACCAGAAACGTGTCTGATGCGGCGCTGCTGCTGCTGCTAGCCTTGTCTGTACACATGTATGTTTCCCATTGATAATATGAAATAATAGCGTGTTCTTCAACTTTATTTTTGTCAATATTTTTGTGTTTGCCCATTTGTTTGCACATATTTCGATATATATTTTTAGATTTGAATTCCCTTTCCTGAGATAATAAAGTCCATGTTATTGTTTTATCAGAATCCAATTGAAATACAATTTCAAAAGGAGTTCAACAGATTTCCTTAAATATCTGCATTTATGTCAAAACCTAGAGACTTTCAAACATCAAAATGTCATTTATTAAATGGATTTGTGTCAAAATGACATATAAACATCTTTTCGGATTCTATTTTGCCTGGAAATGCTTTCAACATGCGTGCGTGAAAAATAGGCGTCGGTCCTATTTCTAGCATGCACCTGAGACGTGCGTGTCACGCAGGCAGTGTGCAAGCTCTAACCTGTTAACATGGGAGCCGAAATATGAACGGACACGCCACGCAGCTGACATGCTCACGCCACGCAGCCAGCGTGCAGGAGCCCTAAGCTGGGCTTTCTAGTAAATGAGATCCAATAATAAAAAATAAAAAAGAAGAAAGACCTACTTTATGATGTGCTTGATCTGAGGTAATATGTTGGTCTCCAGGGTGACATTGTGAGTGTTCAGCAGGTACAGCCTGAACTCATCAAAGAAGATCTCGTTCCCCTCCTCGTATCGGCCGTAGTTCTGGGAGTGCTCCTTCTGGATGCAGTGGTTGGTCAGGTGGCTGGTCATGTCCTGCAGGTCAGAGCTGTTGTAGGGCTCTGAGGACGTCCGCAGCACACCCTCCCGGTATAAATAGATGTTGTAGTGATGGTCCACTAGCACCCAGCTCCTAGCAATGGCATAACAGAACCCATATCAGCCTCAGTTACAAAGTCCAGACATACTAGAACATTCTCTGGTCGGTCTAACATTAAAGACTTGCCTGATGTCAAACTTCCGATGTCCCGGCTCCAGAAGCAGAGGTTTCTCCAGGTACTTCTGAATAACATGAACCTGTCCCTGATTATCAATGTACTCCAGCAGCTGATTAGCATCATGGGATATCAAAATACCAGCACCTGTTGCAATAAAAACAAATATGTAAAGCTGCCACTTACCACAATTTAAAACTGTAAACAATGGCAGTAGTAGGTCACATAAAAGATGATTTATCAAGGGAAAACGGTTGCCATGCAGAGCAAAACTCTTCCAAAGAGCTCAGAAAGGGTATGGAATTGATTTGATTCACTGTGATATAATTTAAGAAGACACTGAAGGAAAAAAAGGTCAGACTAAAGCTTACTCGTGTCTTGGATTTAAACCAATTAAACGTGGATAATAGTTATTACCCTTAGCTCCGGCAGAAGACTTGGCTATCCACACTGTGCCCTCCCCACTTTCTTTTTTAGAGTGATAGGAGGCCAAGAAAACTTCTCGCTCATCCGTCTTGGGATTGTTCTTCAGATGGCTAATGCCATTTGTAGCTGGAGCAACAGGGGTGTTGAGGTTGGTAGGATAGATGATGTAGGATTCTGGAAACCAGTTACTGGAGTCAGACAGCTCCGGGCTGGTCTTTATTAGCCTAATGGTAAAGAAGGGAAGTGGTCAGCTAATGTAACTGCCTTTGAATAATTCATTTGCATAATTCAAGTACATTAGAAACATGAACGACAGCAAAATATGCAGATTTTTTTTCATTTTTAAAAGACAGATACACACTTGACCAATGACGCCTTCCTGCACAGCTTGTCTGCTCCTCTGTAGTAATTCACCAGCTGAACCAGTCCTGGTTCGTGGCCTGTAAAATCCAAGTGAGGACATTTTAAAATGCGTTTAAACATCTGCGTGTACACTCAGAGCCTCGACTGCAAATCTACATGAGAGAGAGAGAGAGACACAGTGTTTCCACAGGATGCTGGAGCAAGCAGCTCTGCGCAGTCACAGCAGCTGCCTCGTCCTGAGTGGGTGTACACCAAATATAGCACACAAAAACACTTCATCAAAAACATCATATTATTAGAAAAAAAAAAACATATTTACCCAGACGTCCAAAGGGCAGTCTGTTCCGTTCCCCAAGCATTAAGTTGAATCTGGGATTGTCTTTTTTCAGCCTCTTCCATTGTCCGGTTGAGAGGAGGATTTTGGAAACTTCTGCATAAACCGTGCTGTTGTCGTCACGGGAAACAAACGTGTACATCGGGGTATTCATAATGCCACGTTCACCGCGAAGTGAAATATATAATAGAAACGATCGAATGTGTAACTCAGTTGTCTAGCTAGTTACGAGACTGTCTGGTTGGCACTGCAGCAGACGGACTGTTCAGGGTTATCTCCTCTGTCCGTGCCATGATGATGAGTCAGTCATATCCAGTCCACACTTCCCAGTTAACTCACAATATTGGTCCGAAGCTCCAAATTTAGTCTGAGGCTAACATTTATTTGTAAAAAAAAACCATTGTAACATGTGACGGGAAGAAATTTAAGATTTCTGCGCATACAGGGTTCCTTCACTAACCCCAGACAAGGGTGTGACTGACTGCTGCTACCCGGCTCCTGGGGTTGGTCCCGTCTGGATTAATTAAGATCCCGTCTCCGGTTTAGCTTTAGCTAACGGGCTGCTACCGCTATGAACAGCTATTCAGGAAACTTTTCCTGCGATCTCTCCTCAAAGACAAATACTTTAATAATAAATAGTACGAAACGTGAACTAACTACCTAACGTTAGTTAGCTACACAAACGCAGCTTATTTTCCCACGGCGGCGTATGATCTGAAGCTCTCAGCAGCAGTCGCTGTCATCCACTGTCGACAGCATAAACAAAAAAACTCCACGCTTGTGGTTAGTGTAGTTTACGCGTACACTAATGTCAAGAGTACTTTATATTTTATTGTTTCTTCTACTTAATAAAATAAAATAATGCAACATGGAATGCAATGTATGTAAAAGTATTCTGTCTTTAACAATAATTTATTTCGGAAATGAGCTCCCAGAATATAATTTCAAGAAAGATGGTACTTCGTTTCCCAGAATGCAACACGATAAAGCGACAACTTAATTTATGCTTATGTATGTTGTGGCCACAAGATGGCGATGTAGACCTCAAATTAGCAGGTCGGACCCTGATTCCATATAGTCTATGGGTGACTCCACAGTCTGGAGAAAATAAGTTTTAAAACTCAAGGCAAAGCTTTTCACTTTAGGTAAAACTGCATAGTAGTTTATAATTTATTATCACGAATCAAAAAGCTTTACGTGGGAATTGATATAGCGGCAAAATAACACATTAACAGATCGTCACTCTCTGGGCGAACCTGGGGGATAAATGGAGCACTCCCTAGTTGTGACAAGTTATAGGTCCCGTTCCGATATTTTCAAATTAGTTAATGGCTTTAGCTTGGCTCTTTATTATTCTTATATTTTCATCATAAGTCGACGTTTTGTCAATTGAATAACTACTAACGTGTGGTTAGTTTAGGCTGGGTTTCTACATTAGGTGAAACCGATGCTGAAAGTCTAATTTATGTTTTTTCAGGAACGAATTGGAACGTGGCCGTAAGTCGCTGCTGAAGAAGAAACAGGTGGCGGGAACAACTAAACTACGAGACATTTTAAAACTTGTGTATGTTACGTCAGTGCATCACCTATTTACTTTGTCATAACAGCAGAAGATATCTCTAATAGTAAGTGTCGTCCGTCATCCTCAGTGTTGTGGCTTGTTGTGTTTGTGGTGTATTTTCAGTGAACGCTAAGCTAATGCCTGTATTGCTAGTCTGTGAATTAGAACGAGTTGACTGTTTATAACTGCATGTCATGGAGACTAAACTAGGTTTCCCTGCCAGTTGAATGAATGACCTAATGTTATATGACACTGCAGCAGCTTTGTTAGTGAACGTCCCTCCAGTACCGCTACATATTCATCAAATTAGATATTTAGCTAGCGTAGCTGCATGTCGTTAAAGAGGCGTTTGACCCGTTTTAGAAATTGTCACTTAATATTCAATGTTAGTAGCTACTAAGTGAAAACACTTGTATTTTCTCTCTTTTTCTCTGGAAGAGCTTTGTCAAGACTGAGAAAACAACACTTTTTATGTTTAGAAGTCATCTCAGCTGGGGATATGGCGACTAACAAAGTAGCTATGCTTTAAACATTGAATTGTGAAAAATATTAAAGACAAGTTAAAAACATGGGCATGGGAGGGTCTTAACGCAGAGATGCTTTTGAGTTGGGATGCTATTGAGTTGGATGAAGTGTTTTTGGAACTTGAGCCATGCTTTCTAAAGTCAGGATATCTTAGCCTCTGCCGCTTCATCAGTTTGAACCATGCTCTTTTATTCTGTTCTTGTGAGGCACCGGGGTTAATGGAAGTGCAATACTAAATCAACAGGCTCCTGTATCATATGCCCCATGCATATCACAGAATGTAATGTAATGAGATGCAACTTTTTGTTTGTTTGTTTGGGTCAGGGGTGATGTGGACCACGGCTTTTACTGATGTCATGCATTTTTAATTACCTTTGTCCCATCTCCTTCATCAGACTGGAGCAGGCCAGGCATGAGTGGAGCACACCTGGACGAATGGCAGAGGAGGTCCTTTGACATTTCATCTGGCAACTGTACACCTGAACAGACGGCCGATGCCTACCGGGCCCACATCCTCTCCATTCAGTATGCATGGGCAAGCTCCCAGCTCTCTCAGGCCGGCATGGCCAGCCTGCTCAGGACCTACTCGGAGCGCTACGCCGCAGTGCTGGACTCGGATGACCCCCGCACAGGGCTTAACAACTATGCAGAGAGCGCGCTGCATCTGGCCCGCAGTCAGAAGAACTACAGTGACAAATGGGAGTCGTCCCTGACCGCAGAGAGTGTGCTGGAGCTGCCCTGCGTGCAGAGGATGATACAGGCAGGCAAAGGGGGAGGAGGCTCCCTGGTGGCAGCAGGAGATGTTAACATATGTGTTGGAGTCAGGTCAGAGGCTGCATTGTTCAAACCTATAGGCCCACCACAGCCTAAAACAGAGGTTAACAATACTACCAGTAATCCTGCTACTAATATTGCTTTAGAGAGGCCAAGAGGCTCTGAGGGGATTTCAGGTAATCCAAACTCCTTCTCCCGACCTCCAGCCCGACCGCAGTCTGTGTTTAGTCATTCTTCTTCAGGTCATCCACAGGGAAACGCTGGCCCTGCATGGGGTACGCAAAACAATCAGTCCTCCTACTTCCCCACCTCCAACCCTTCTAAGCGGAAGAATTTTTACAACCCAGATGGAGGGGATGGTGGCAGGGGGCAACACGGAGGTCAAGCGGGTACTGACCCGCGAGCTGGAGGCAACTTTAGAACTGCTCGTGAGCAGTTCATTGTTGATCAACAGAAAAGACACTCCAATCAGCCTACGAGAGGTCAGACCATGGCAGCAACTGTGAAGAGATCTCTGGGTGCTAACAGGCCTCGAGGTGCGTCTTCTAAATTTGTGTCACCTATTCCACGACCGGAGGAGGAAGAAGAAGCTAGCCGTAATTCCAATCAGGAACCTCAGATCCTGGACGAGCGCCTGAAAAACCTCGAGCCCAAGATAATCGAGCTGATCATGAGTGAGATCATGGACCACGGGCCTCCTGTCACCTGGGATGACATAGCAGGCCTGGAGTTTGCTAAGGCCACCATAAAGGAGATTGTGGTTTGGCCCATGCTGCGACCTGACATCTTTACTGGCCTCCGTGGTCCGCCCAAAGGCATCCTGTTGTTTGGACCACCAGGGACCGGGAAAACTCTGATAGGAAAATGCATAGCTTGCCAGTCAGGTGCCACCTTCTTTAGCATCAGTGCTTCATCGCTCACATCCAAGTGGGTGGGTGAGGGGGAGAAAATGGTGCGAGCCCTTTTTGCCATTGCCCGCTGCCACCAGCCTGCTGTCATTTTCATTGATGAAATTGACTCACTGTTGTCCCAGCGGACAGACGGGGAGCACGACTCATCGCGTAGGATAAAGACGGAGTTCCTGGTCCAGCTGGATGGGGCGGCCACGGCAGCCGAGGACCGCATCCTGGTGGTGGGCGCCACCAACCGGCCTCAAGAGATAGACGAGGCTGCCCGCCGCCGCCTGGCAAAGAGGTTATACATCCCCCTGCCTGAAGCAAAGGCCCGTCGGCAGATAGTAACTAACCTCATGACTCAAGAGAAGAACCAGCTGAGAGAGCAGGAGCTGGAGAGCGTGGTAACAGCCGCCGAGGGCTTCTCAGGGGCTGACATGACTCAGCTGTGTCGAGAGGCAGCGCTGGGGCCCATCCGCAGCATCCAGCTCAGTGACATTGCCACTATCACTGCAGATCAAGTGCGACCAATCCTCTACACTGACTTCCAGGAGGCCCTGAAGACGGTACGACCCAGTGTCTCATCAAAAGACTTGGAGCTGTATGAAGACTGGAATAAGACTTTTGGATGTGGACGTTAAGCGTGACTCCTCATCCCGATTATACGTCTGTTAAAGTTATAGATGTTATTTTGAACTGAGTTGAGATATACATTTTGGCTCTAGCTAAATCTATAGATTTGTAAATATTTTCTTTGTTGCACGCAAAGCACATAGAGTGGGTGGACAAAACAGCAGGAGAACCTTACATAATTGCAGAATCAATTGAAGATTAAATCAACAACTCTGACAGAACAAACCTAAAAATATAGCTTCACAAAGGAAGTGCTATGTATGTTAGATGCATTATATTGAGCAGGTGTATCTATTATTTTTTCCATCCCCCAGTGTGTCAAACAGTTCATTTTTAGTTGATTTGTTAATCTCTTTACAACCAGCCTGATGTTTATTCAACCATTAACATTTGTCCTTACTTACAGGCTGTTGTCACCACACTTGGAACAAAAATCTAAACATATTAGCTGAAATAAGTTGAGCACTGTCTTTGTATTGTTTTAAATGCAGCCCAATACTTCTTTACGGTAATCTTTGTGGTGAGAGAACTTTTCTGTGTGGAGAAACTGCTCTGTGAATTGTTCCCAGCTGTTTGCATTATGCATTCACATTGTTTTCAGCAATTTATTTATTTTTATGGCCAGATTGTTTTGTTTGGATATTTATGTTACTGTTGCTTGGTGGTTTGGTGTAAGCATTAGGCACCATGTCGTGTGCTTGAACTGTCTTCCAGATAAAGCAATGATCTGTTTAAATTCCTTTTTATAGCGCTTAGCATCCTTTTTTGTAACACTTTGAGGATGAACATTCAGCGTAAGTAGTATTAATTCCCAAAGATATTCTCAACTATCTCATATGCTGTATCTCAACACTTCACTTTTGTTGATGCTTTAATTTGTTTCAATTAATTGCATTGCCAAAATTGTATTTTTCTTTTTCCTAATAAATTGAAATGATGTCCTCATGTGCACGTTTGTTTAGGTCTAAGAATTAAAACACATCCCCAGTAAGTTCGTCTCCAGTGTAGTGTGGCATTTCCCCACTTGTTCCTCCTTCCCATCTGATCCACAGAGGGCAGTGTGATCACTTTGATAAGAGCTTTATTTGCACATCTCTATAGTATTTTGCCTGTAGTCTAGTCCTGTCCTACGTCTCTGAGGCTGGATGTGCTAATCTTATCTACAGAAGTTGGGCAAGAGTATCCTGGGTGTCAAGAAAAGTGTCTTTTCCTCCCTTCCTTTTAGTGATTAAGACCACAGTGGCGTCAAAAGGAAATCTGTTACTGCAATACATCCTTTTTTTATTAGAAAATGAGCATGAGCTCCATAATTAAAAATGTTAGTACCCATCCTGATCCTCTGGGTTCATGGCCGATATAGTAGATGTACTGTGTGTATTTCAAACTGTCTGTCCAGTTAATGTCTCAGCCATCAGTATTAATAAATAAGAGGGTTAATCCATTGCCAAGTGGTAGCTCAGTCTGACATTTTTAACATTGTTGATGTTTTTTGAGTTGAATGCCTCACTGGTCATAAATACACTGCTATTGAGCAGGCCCATTATAGATTGTGCACACATGAAATGAAATTCTCATGTAAATTTAATGAAACAATCTGAAAATCTGGAAGCCCATGAAAAAAGACTTTCATTTATTTTTCATCTTTTTGTCAAGTCCCTGATAAATATTTCAGACGTGTGTGGTTGGCCACTGTATTGAAACTTTGTTGAATTAGCCAGCAGTGAAAGTCGTCACACAACCCCCCCCCCTCGGGCATCTCCGCACACGGGGACTCCTCACAGCTGGACTGGGACAGATGCACAGAATTCCTCTGGTGCTGGTGGGATCCATGGAGTATGGACTGAAAACGGTGACATATGGTGTAAGCTTGTAGCTCAATTTGACTGGCTGTGCAGCAGTGCTCACATCTGGGGTTGTGTGGTCACAAACGAAACATATTGCACACTATGTTCATTGAAAAAAAAAAGTGTAATTTTACTGCCTATAGCTTGTTATTCAAATTTTAGATACTGGCTTTTGAAATCGAGGTAGAAATGTATCAGCTGAGTATTTAAGTAACCTAAACATAGTCGTGATTGTATTGTAACAGCTTTATGTTGCCTGTTTGGGATATTGTATGTTCAGAGATCAAGTATAGATGTTGATGGAAGAAGCATTCACAACTTTCCTTAAAGGAATACGCCACCGTTTGTTGAAATAGGGCTTATCACGGTCTACCCTGGCTGTAGATAGGTGGGCCAATGCATTTTTTGTCTCAGTGCAAGCAATTAGGTTGTTTTTTTGTCTTTTGTTGGCTCACTGTTACTCACAACATGCTAACCGGCAACATAGGATTCCATTCACTAAGCTAAGCTAACTAGCAGCGGCGCTGCCAGTGTTGCACCGGACTAAAACAAAGCATGCACAAAAAATGCATTGGCCCACCTATCTACAGCTAGGGGAGACCGTGATAAGCCCTATTTCAACAAACGGTGGCGTATCCCTTTAAGTAAAAGTATCTAGAACAATGTAAAAAAAAAAAAAAAAGTTGTACTATATAAATAGGTCTAGGATTGGGTAAATAGTCCTCTTTTCAAAATGTTAACTGAGTAAAAGCATTGAAGTATTTTACAGCAAAATGTACCTATAGTTAAAATCCTTAAGATTTTCAAGTTTTTCATTAAATCAAACCCAGCTTTTTATATTATTTATGTATTTTCCAGCAACAGCCATTGAATGCATCTACATTCTGTAATCACTTATCTACATAGTAGTTTTCATTGTTGGTGGTGGGGGTCCGCCATTTCCACACTGGATTTAAATTGCCTTCACGCACACCAGGGATTCAAAGGAAACAATGCAGCATGTAATGCAGTGTTGCCTGTATATTTTATTTCGGAAAACTACTCGAGTGGTGTCCAGTATGAAATCAGATTGCATTTGAAGTTATTTTTGACACAATTATTATCAAAACAACATTAATTTGTTTGACTGCACTGTAAACAGTAGTTCTAAACCGCAGATGCTGTTTTCTCCAGTGACCACTTGTGTCAACAAAACCAATCACGACTGAAATCTTAAGGATTATAATTTAAAAGTATCAAAAGTAAACATCCTCCTTTTGCTGACAATGTGTGTGTTGTACTTTTATAGGCTGGTAATGCTGATGCATCAGTGCATTCGTAGCATTCTACTGTTGTAGCTGCATGGTTTAAACTACTTTATATACCTTATACTTTATATATATATATATATATATATATATATATATATATATATATATAAATATATATAGATAGATATATATCCTCTTTCAAATGAAACAAAGTGAGAAGTTTAGAGGGGAAATGTGTCTTTGGTGGAACTACGAACAACTCATAATGTGAAATGTAAGTAGATACTGTTTTTTTGTAAGATGTCACAAGACAGGTTGGGAACCACTGATTTCATCTTTAATCCAGTGTATTTAATGTAAAATCTTTATCCAAAAAGTAACAAGTAACTATAGCTGTTAAATGTACTGGAGTAAAAAGTACAATATTTCTGTCTAAAATGTAGTGGAGAAGTATAGAGCATACAATAGAAATACTCCAGTAAAGTACAGGTACCTCAAAATTGTACTTAGGTACAGCCACTGACTGAGTGTATTTAGTTACTTTCCACCACTGGGCACTTTACCCTATACATGATGCACAAATTGGGCCCCACATGTTGAGAAACAATAGTTGAAACAGTGACCAACATTGAATGTTTTATTATGGCCATCCATTACTGGGACACAGTCCCGTGAAGTGTAAACTTTGAGCACTAACATCTTGTTGGATCCTGTTAACAGCACAATTGGAATTGGTTGAGACTGATTCTTAAAGGAGTATTTCAGTCAGCTGGCTGAAAGGGGAAGTGAGATTTGGGATTCTGGCAGGGCCAGAGTTGGTTGGCCAGATTATCCCTCTCATGCAAATGCCCTCCCTCCCCTGTTGGGTCCCAGTCAAGCGTAGGGGGCTCAGCACTGGCCACAGCTGCTTCCCGTTTCTGCTAAATCACACAGCAGCCATCTGGATGAGGCTGTCGCCGCCCAACGCCGCCGAGCTCCTCTTCGCCGGCCTCTGCCGAGCCTCTGCAGACACAGACAGGCCTGGCCCTCAGAGCCCCGGCCCCTGCCTTCTGCTCCAGTGCCTGATGCTCTCTGTCCCAGCACCTCAGAGCTCCACACACTCTTCAGGTCCTGGACACGGCATGCTGGTGTGTGTGTGTGTGTGTGTGTGTGTGTGTGTGTGTGTGTGTGTGTGTGTGTGTGTGTGTGTTGTGTGTGTGTGTGTGTGTGTGTATATATATATATATATATATAGCATGTGGCGTGGAGACCCTCATATATATATATATATATATATATATATATATATATATATATATATATATATATATGGAGGGTCTCCACGCTCACATGCTGCTTATGCTACCAGTATTCCCTTGATGTCACAATTTTAACACAAGGGTCTCGGTGCAGACAAATGCCACTGTGATGTTTCAGCCTTGCATTCTCTGTCTGTCTGGCATCCTTTGTAAATTACACGATAATATGAAGAAGAATTTTAGTTGGAAATTATGCAAAGTATGGGTTTTAACTACAAAAACACTGAAGGGTAAGATCAATAATTCATGGAAATTAGCTTTTTTGCTAAATCTAGACTGTACTTTTCAACCACACATTGGTAATTGTATGTGGAGAGGTGTTTATTTATTCACCCTTCAGTGCCAGTCATTCACTCTTTCTTGGCTCTTTCTTGACAGGTAGAAGTGAGCAGCATCTTGAATGGCATCTAAACTTAATTATTTCAGAAGGTTCGAAAGTGTGAAATGAAATCTCCATATTTCCTTGGAAGGTAAAACTCAGAGAAACCTTGCATTAACTCCAGGAATCATTTTCACTTTAATGTGGACATTTCCATATTCTTTTGACAGGTAATTAATACAGTCCAGTTAAGAAAACTATCTTATTAAAAACATCTATATAAATATATAAAAATCATCCCAAGTAGCTACAGGTCTGTTAGCAGTCTAGTCATTAAACAACTTCCTCAAGTATAAATTCTCCTTATTACTGCACTCATTCACTGAAAAACAAAACATTTCCCCACTCTTTGTGCATATATAAAATATCCTTTATTGATATTTTGCAAGCATAAAGCTCATTCAAACCTCAAATGGCTCCTCTTCATTTTGTGAGTGATACAATTCTTAGCCATCAGGTAAGGCCGGATAACATTTTCTTCGGATAAAATTAAAAATAAATTCCAGCAGCAGTCATGTTTTCACCTCCAACACATTTAGTACAGTTGGACAGAAAGAGATGCAGCTTTTATTGACTACTCTACAGACAAACATCAATCACTGTAATAAATACAAAAACAGACAGGCATGTAACTGTGATATAAATAATAGTAGGTTGTTACAAATACAAGAACAGGTTGAAACGTTAAAAGGAAATGTGGGGTTATCTACATTGATTGTTTTTATTGATTGCATTTAATACAGATTTTAAAATGAGTTTTCCTGCACTGAAAAAAGCTGCAGAAAATTTCAGTAACTACATTTGTAAATGTATGGTTGGAAATCTTTTCTATTTTAAATCTAGAAAAAAGACATTTTATACATGTGGCAACTGTAAATACATAATTTAAAAACCTTTGCAAGAGGGCTCCTGGGTAACTAACCTGGTGGAGCGGACACCCATATATATATAGAGGTTCACTCCTCAACACAGTGGCCGCGGGTTCGACTCCAACCAGCGGCCTTCTGCTGCATGTCTTTCCCCTTCTCTCTCCCCTCTCAAGTCAACTGTCCTATACAAATAAAGGCCAAAAAAAATTGTTCAAAAACCTTTGTAGGATGTGGCACAGTAGCTCCCCTCTGTTGTCTACACGGAACATTATTATAATACATACATTTGTTTCTTACTACTCTTCCTTTTGAGCATGGTATTTGAAAAAAAAAAAGGTTATTTTTTGTATAGTTGTGCATGTATCTGTTTTCAACTAACATGCATACTTTGTATAAAAAAAGACAACTTTCAGACATCCACAGTGTAATTTACATGTTGTATTTCTATGCACTTAGGGACCGTTCGGTATTTATGGAAAGGACCACCGGAGGAAAATAGGGGAGGGTCATGTCTTTTTATTCTTTGTTGAGGGGAAGGGTCATCCAACATTTTTTAGTCTGGGGGGTTACCCAACTTTTGTATTCATAGAAACAGCAAAATTTCAAAGTGGCTTGTTTGGTGCATATTTATCCATTTAGCTCTCAGTCTCGGCCCCCGCTACCAGATGGGTCTGACCCATGAGTTTGCTGGGGGGAAAACAAACCCCCAGCATACTGAAACGGGTAATTGCATTGTTTAAAAAATGAGTGGAATAATTACGCCTGGCATTACCAGATATTTTAAATATATTTTAAATACCACAAAACAAATAAAGGTGGTAGGTAATACATATGATTTCATATACTGCTTTAGTAAAAAAAATATTTCCTGGCTGACGATGCGAAGAGCAGGACGTAAAAAACGAAAATGAATGTTGCTAGTCTGGACATCTTACCGTGCCAAGGTTACAATTAAGGTTTCCTAAATGCCTTAATGCCATGCATTTGATGTCAGCTTACTAATTGATTGCGGGTTTTGTGTAGATTTGGACTTGTATACGTTTATTCCACTTTGTTAAAACGGTGAAGTGGAGGAAGCCTAGTGACGAGTCCATAGCAAACTGTTTGTGTGTTGAATGTTACCCAGAGTGCTTTGCTGAATGGTCTCAATGTTTTATTGTTTTATTTCATGTGAATACTAGTTTACTAGAGGAGTAACTTAGTATTTGAAATAATGCAGTTATGCAGGAAGTGCGCATTTAGTTTCCATGCTTATTGTGTTTCCACAACGTTAGTGAGTAAGGTACAGGTAAGGTAAAGGTACTTTAATGTCACATACACATAGCAAAATTCATTCTCTGCATTTAACCCATTCCTCAAGGGAGCAGTGTGGAGCCAATCACAGCACCCAGGGACCAACTCCAGATCTGACTGGAGAACCTAGTATATGTTTTTGATGGTGGGGGAAACTGGAGCGCTCGGAGGAAACCCACACAAACATGGGGAGAACATACAAACTCCACACAGAAAGGCCTGGAACTACCTGGATTCAAACCCAGAACCTTCTTGCTGTGAGGCTACAGTGCTAACCATTGGGCCACCATGCTGCCATATTGGGCCACCATGCTGCCAGTAAATCTACTGAAATGGCCACCACACCATAACAGAGGAGTGTGATGAAATTATTATTTGGAATTGTTGGGTCTTTGTAAATTATAGAGTGTGGTCTAGACCAATCTATCTGTAAAATGTCTCGAGATAACTATTGTTGATGATTTTGATACTATAAATAAAATTGAATTGAATTGAATTGATGCGTCAGATGAGAATGCAGAGGTTTAATCATGTATGTCATTGCTGTAAAAAACCATGGTAATCTGTATATCTTTGCCAACTACAAACCAGTACAGAAGGTATCAATAAATTGTTGGGGGAGGGTCATCCCTTTTTTTCCAAATCGTTTTGGAGGGTCATAGAAAAATTATTACTGGCGAGGGTAGGGTCATGTCTATTTTTTTAAAGATTATTTTTTGGGGCTTTTCCCTTTATTTTGAAAGTGGATAGAGATGAAAGGGGGAGAGAGATGGGGGATGACATGCAGCAAAGGGCTGCAGGTCAGATTCAAACCCTGCACCGCTGCAGGACTCATGGGCGAACGCTCTTACTATGTGAGCTAGCGGTCTCTCCCTCCTCGGGTGGCCCCTTAAATAAATAACGAACAGTCCCTTACTTCCAGTGCATGTCTGCATGAGTGAGTGTGTGCGGCATGTTTTCCATATCTACACCTATTTGTCTGTCTGTGTGTGTGTGTGTGTGTGTGTGTGTCTGTGTGTGTATGTATGTGTGTGTGTTCTCTCCGGTGTACGGGGGCTCAGACGCGATGCTCCCCTCGCGTCATGTGAGAGGAGAACTCGTATCGGTCTTGACTCCGGTGACCACAGAGGTTGCACTCGAAGGGGTCTCTGAAGCCGTGACAGCCCATGTGAATGGTGTACATGACGTGGTCCAGGAAGAGAACGCGGCAGTGTTCGCACCGGTATGCCCTCACCTGCTCCCCGTCTGCTGTCATCACCTTGAAGCCCTCTGAAGCCATCTCTATGCTGGCCCGGATGGCCTCGTACTGCCTCTGCTGCTCCTCCTTCACCAGAGGGAGCATGCCGTTCCTCACCCCCGACGTGATGTGATTGGTCAGGTAGATGAGGCCGGAAGCCACCCCGCCGGGACGATCCTCGTTGTTGCTCTCGGTGTCTGTGGAGTCCTGGCCGCTGTGGCTGGGCGAGCCATCCTTCTCGCTGGACGCGGACTTGGAGTTGGAGAGGAGCAGCAGGTTCTCGGCTGCGCTGTCTTTGGCCGACAGGTTGTGGCCCATTCCCGCGTGGCCCTCGCCCGCCTGCTTGTGCAGGGGGTACATGGAGCTGAGGCCCACATCGGAAGAGGAGGCCGGGGAGGTCTGCACCAGAGGCCGGAGCGACTCGGCCCCCAGGTAGCTGATGGCGCTGTTGATGGCCTGGTCGATGACGTGGGGCTGAATCAGCTCGCCTGCTCCTCCGTCGTAGGAGAGGTCTGACAGACGTTTCTCACCTGAGGGTTCGGAGAAAGACAGAAGAGCAACGGGAAGTTTATACTTCAACTTTCACCTGCATCTTGTGATTTAACCACTTTAATACAGAGCCTGCTCCTCTCTAGTTTGAAAATGACTGACTGACTGACTGTTTTATTCTGGTCTCATGGTCTCCTATTGGTATTTCTAGACTCATGCTAGCATTTCCCTCAGCCTCTTAATATTCTATTTTTCTCCCTCTTTTGTTATAATTATCAACATCTTAATGTAAAATTAATATGCAGGGTTAAACACTTGTAAATATTTAAACATAGGCTTTTCTAAACAAATGAACAATTCCTGATCAGGCTTAACTGCACAAATAGACTTTTTGTTCTGTTACACTGCATGCATTCTGCAGAGCCAGGGTGGCAGAGAAAAAGTAATTAACACAAAACACAGTGCAGCTTCACCTAGGCAGCTTTCATAGATGCATAGGTTATAAACACAAAGGAAGCAGATTTCAGCCCTTACCCACAAACTTCTGTGGCATAGTGCTCTTACGCTTAGCTACATTATTAGCTAGTCTGTCTAGCACCAAGGCTCTGTCAGATCCCGTCTGGGTTAAGTCTTCCCTCTGCTCATTCTGGTTGCTTTCTTCCTTTACTACTGGAAAGCAAGACAGAAAAGTAGATTTCAGAATCAAAAGTAATTTGAGTTTGTTCTGTTTAAAGTGATGAACTGGCGCCTGACAACACATGATGGTAGTTTCTGGTCTGATGGTATTTTTCTCGCAGAGCACAGAGCGGACTATTCTGACACATGTGAAGCACTTGGTCTATAAAAATAGTATTTCTTCATTGCTCACAGATGAGGTATAAATGTGTTTCTAGGCTTCAACGCAGAGGTTTACAGCAGCCTGCGCATGAAATATCTCCATAGTGAGTTCATTCAGTTTATGACTGCCAAGTATATATGGACAAATGCAGTACTTTACACTGACACCACGATTAAATTGACTATATTTATCTCTGCAGTCATTTTAAATAGCTAAAGAACTTCTGCATGAGCTTATACTCAAATGGAAATGACAGTAATTTGAGCTGATCTGTTAGAGCATTTCCTAACAGATTCACGGCACACTGCTGTTGCATGCATAGCGAGACCTGCACTCAGGGTAAAGTAGGCCATCAGATTTGGGTGAAAAGTGAAGTGTGCGTCTGGTGAGGCACCGACCTGTGTACATGCTGTTCTGCAGCCCCATGCACTGCAGGTAGTTGTGACAGCGCTCCTTGTGCTCCTCGAGAGAGCTGCGCTGCTTGTAACTCCGCCCACAGTAAGCACACTTGTGGGGTTTTCCAACTGCAAAGAAATAACATTAGATCAGTGAACAGAGCAGTGTCGTATTCTATGTGATTGTTGATATTAAAGTGATAACCTTTTTTTTTCTCATTTTTAATTCATACGTTTTAGTTTAGTTACACAATAATAATTCAACCTATAGTCTGCTGTTCTAAATGCCCTTTCTCGTAGCTCTTTCCTGGAAGTAAAACAGGAAGTGACGGATTTTTACATTCCCAGTTTGCTCGGAATAAATAGAAGAAGACAAACGACAGAGTGGTTAGACACAGAAAAAGAGCCCCACCTACAAAAACTTTGTCGACAGAAAACCCAAGGAAAAGACCTGGCAGTACCGCCCCCACACTGTTTGATTGACAGGTAAAGTCCAGAAAACGGCTGTAGCTACTACTGAGCTCACTGAGGTCATGTCCTCTGTATTTTTGGGGGAATTCAGGAAGCAACTTGAGGGGAGTTCACAAATAAAAACCTACTCATGGTGGGTATTTTATAATCTGATCTGTGTAGACTTGATTAAGATGAACCGCTCTTACACCAACAAAACAGTAAACTAAATAATAATAGACCCACAGTCATGGAATATAATCTATTGAAATGTTAAAGGAACAGTTGGATAAATAAAATATTGAAAATAGGACTAGTAGAAAAGTATATTCTTATCTGTCTATCACTTTGATCAGAATATTTAAAGCGGGGGAGACTTATGACCTCAGTATTTCGAAAACTCTGACTACAGCCCTGGGCATGAGCCACTACTATACTGTAGCTAATTCCTCTCAAACACATACATGAGCCACTCTGTGTCAGTGGGTGACATTACCTTTAAAAAAATAAATAATAATAAGCCTGTCTTCAGTATGAATAAATGGGATTGGAACTGAGTGTCATAAATATAGTAGGGAAGTTGGAAAGTACTGAGAGTCATATTCACACACTGTCGGTGTTAAGCCTTTCATGGGATTTGATGACACAGAAAATTGTAAAAATAAATTCCAGCCTTTTCCTTTAAGCATAGGCCTCCCTAGTTTGTAAGCTTTCTGATTCCTTTAGCCTTTGCTCCTTATTTAATTCAGTTCAGTGCCTCTGTACACCAACTTGTGGAGAATAACAAAGTGCTTCAGATGGATAACCCATTATGGTGTTCATAATGCTAGCTTGATGTTTTGTCACTAATTGTTGCAGGTAAACGTTCAAATCGATTTAAGTTGAAACTGGAATGCAAAAACCATTTTGCAGGTTATCCCTTCAATGTTCTGTTGAACTATTTAGAGCAGGCCGTGTACTATTTACACCCAAAAGATTTCATTAACACATACTTCTGCAAAGCATTTGCAAACAAAAAAGTGACACCATATCTACACCCTGTCAACTTCCCCTTATAAAGCCCTGAGCTCTCACTGTATGCACTGCAGAACATGTCATGCCTTTGGTAAAGGCACCCAGCGTAGAGCTGTAATCGGGCCTTAAAAGTTCGGCCCGACAAGGCCCGAGCACGACAGAATTCGTCCCGAGCCCGACAAGCACATTTTGATTGACAGCTTTTTAAATGCCCGAACCCGTTTACAGCCCGACATTATTCAATGTGAGTACGCACACAGCTCTTTTGCCTTTTGTCAAGAAAGAGTCATTTATACATTTTTTAACATCATTTATTTATGACTAACGTAGGCTATAGGCCACTTGGAAGTTGGAACAAAGAAATAAAATAAGTCCTCCAGACGTCAGCCTCCGTTTCACCTCCTCAGCATCCATTTTCGCGCTAATTGAAATGCATCACCTGACCGCTCATTTAAGCCCGAGCCCGGCCCGAGCCTGTGTAAAATGATAGAACTCATCGGGTCCCGTCGGGCAAAGATCTTCAGCTCCAACCCAGCGGACCGCTGGGTTAGAGCTGAAGATCTTTGCATTATCTCTGCATTACCATGAGTGTGGAAGTTTTCAGTGTGGGTGGCCTGTGCATACTCACCCGAGTGGGTGCGTAAATGTCCGGAGAGGGCGTCCCTCCTGCGACAGGCGTAGCTGCACAGGTGACACTTGAAGGGTTTCTCCCCTGAGTGGAGCTTGATGTGACGCAGCAGGTTGCCTTTCTGGGTGAAAGAGGCACCGCACTGGCTGCAATGGAAAGGACGTTCTCCTGGGGACAAGAGCACAACAGAGGCACGTTTACCATTAAGAGGCGAATAAAATAAAAAAAACACATACAAAATAATAACTTGTAGGTCTACGTTTTACTGCCACACAATTTTATAGTTTTTTTTGTATGTACCCTACCAGTCAGATAATAATTTTTGATGTCTTTCTTGATTGCACCACTCTCCCTAACCTCACTATGTTTGATTCCTCCACTGACAACAATAAAAGCACTTTTCTATGTGGATGAAAAAGCGGGTTGCTGCTGTAGGAATGCGGGGTCACTGCACAACAAGCATCCCGAGCGCCAGAACAAGCCGGATGATGGAGCGTCTCGGGGGCAGAGAGCCATCCAGCAGCCTGAGAGAGGGTTTCACAGCAGACTGACACTCTATCTCTCCGTGCTCCCCCTGCCCCACCGACTTCTGGCGCTCTGATCGAACAAGAGCCTTTCAGACTCAGCCTGCCAGTTCCGTAATGCACCATTGCCTAGGTCAATTTGATCTGAAAATCTCATTTTTTCCTCTTCTTCGTCTCTAAAATAAGAGCGGCACATCACAATGCAAATTCAGCCTCATTTGAATAAAGCGGAGGAAACACTTTGTGTTGAGAGCCAGTCTTCCTGATCAGCGCTTCTGGAATAAACCAATATCCAGCCTCTCCGAGTGTTGTGGCATTCTGTGAGAACGTTTTAATATGGCTTTTTTTTCCTTTTTTTCAAAGGCCCCCCATAAAATAAGAGTCACCAGTGAAGCAGCAAAAATATATAAAAAAGGAAATTCATTAAAAATGCATTTCAGGAGCAAAGACTCACCACAGAATATTTTCTATTTAAATAAGAGGCACTTCATTATGTCTTTTATTGTAGTTTCTTTTGCATTTACATTAGTCTAGTGTTCCTTTCTTCCATTTTGAGTTTCATTAGTTTCTAAAGCTTGACAGTTAAGTGCCTTTTTCAAAAATGTTCCCCACCACTGGTTTGGCTTCATTACAATAGAATATCAATTTTGAAATTTGAAAAAACTTTTAATAGCCAGATAATTGTCACTTCATAGAGATTCCATTTAATCGTCCACAGATATCCTGTTTCTCAACTCAGGGCTTTTTTTTTGTCGGACCAAGTTCATCTCTGCTACTTTGTCACACAATAATTTGATCAGTTAACTGTTGCTTGTCCTGTGGTAATTCAGAATCATTTAGATGAAAAATAATGAATGCTAACGGTGTGCTCAAAGTCTATTTCACGCACGAAGAGAAGGTTTACATGCATACAGCCAAACGCAAGGATGCCTTTACGGCTACGACTGATTATAAGTGTGACTGCAAACATAAGAACAGGCTCTAAAGTTTATTTATCTATCACTGACGTTTGTGTGTAGGCAAAGCTACAGCATGTACATACTGCTTGTGTTAGTGGGAGACAACAACTCTTTTTTAGCTTTAAGTCTAAAGAAATGTTCTGAACATGGGCGGGAGCCACAGCAAACACCTTTCTACCCCTCATCCATCCTGTCTTACTAACAGTGAACATGGGTGCAAAGGAAGGGCAAGAAGTATTGCAGGTGGCTTACCAGTGTGGCTCCGCTTGTGCACCATCAACACATTGGGGCCAATGCAAACTATCCCACAGATATCGCACTTGAGCTTCCCGTTGGGCAGCCGGATACCGCCAGCCGAGGAGAAGGCCTTGATTTCGGGGCTCGGCTGTGAGCCGTTCACCTTGGCCCCCGAGGCATCGATCACGCGCAAGTCTTCCGCGCACTCCTCCTCCTCCACGCCATTCATGTCACAGGCCAGCCCATTCTCCTCATCACTGCGAGCCTCAACTTTAATGTTACAGGCTGGAAAAAAGGGCAAGGAGGGGGGGGCCACGGTTTAGAATACGAGCATGGTTCTTTCATGATGTTATATACTAAAGATGGGCAATTGTCAGTGTGATATTGATACTGTGACAGGAGAATAGATAAGAGCTGCTTATTGTAACATTGTGATGTAGCCTTGAAGTTGCCTTTGCTTGGTCTGTAAGGCTGCATAATAGGAAAGTCAAACGATTTTTTGAAGCCTCACTGAATGGATATTCGTGAATGTTGCTAACAGATTTAAGTAAAACATAGCTTTTTCTGTCATTGTTATTGTTATTTAGTATTGTTATCAATCTCGCTATTTTAATTGATTTTATTTTATACTTTTTTTTATACTTTTATACTTATATTTTATAATTGACCTGACAGATTGTCATTGTTAAATAATTGTTTGGCCTTTTATTTTGATTCAATAAAGTTAAATTTTTTTTCTATGAATGAGATATATTATGTGTTACATTGTTTTTGTTGTTCAAATAAAATACATACATGTGCTCATTTTATAAAGCCTATGCTGATGAACTCAAACTGTGTTTCTCGCAGCCAAGAAACTGAACTTTAACATGGCCTGGCTTTATTTGGATTCATTCAGTACGTTATTGTAGTCAATATAATTCTGTTCATTCCCTCGTTCCTCTGTCTGGATGGACACTGTACAGTATGTAATAGCATTGCAACTGCACTATAATATAACTAGGGCAACGACAGTTGTGCAATGGAAAACCTCCTTTAGTGCTCAATGCAACATTTGTATGTTTACCAGGATGATGCATCGACAGTTCACAAACTTCCCCTCTTACTTCAGGCATTTTGTGAATTCAGCCTGAGAAAAATTAGCAAACGTCTGATAAGATCAAGCCACTGCCTACTCCTCTAAACTGTAGACTATACTGTAGATACACTGCTCATTTATTTCAAAGCAGAATAGTATTTTTCATAAGGATACACAGGTGGATAGCATGCATACTGTTTGAGGATGTTGGTGATAAAGAAACAGATCATCTCACACCATCACACTTTGGTGAAACAAATGACAGCAAGATAAACAGGAAACAGAGACACAGGAAGTGTGAAACTAGGGACGACAGCGGTGTCTATCAGAGCCACAGAGTGCGATGAACACACACATGAGACAAACTTGCATTTGACCTTTTTCACTAATCAGAGGGGTCTGTAGAATACAGAGAGTAAATGCTGCATGATTGACAAATGCCAACTATTATTTATATTATACTATAATCTCTACGTGATGTCTGGTGTTCCCAGAGTGATCAGAAAAGAGAAGTGTCCTCTGTGCTGAACTACCAGCTCCTTCTTTTCCCACTAGCGAACTTTAGAAACATTTAAGAGAACTGACATATCATGCAAGTCCCACAGCTATCAGCCTGTGGTTTGCATGTCACTGTGGCAGCCTGATTTCCCCATGCCTCTACCTCTGTTTGTACAACTGAAGAGGAAGAAGTGGAAATCATGAAATATAGGAATCTATGGAAAAGGGGAAGCTTCAGAAAGAGAGCCTGTCTAACTGAAATTACCAAGAATTATGGAGAAGTGACAGAAAGGGAAGCACGGGAAAGGAATTGTAAAACAGCCAGTAACTGAAACATTTTTTTTTTTTTTTGCAGGAGTTTTGTTTTTGCCGAGAGCCACCAAGGGAACATAAATCCCCCACAGAATGTTTCCCATAGAGAGCAGGAGGTGGAGCGAAATTTGAGAACTAACAGCGATGGATCATGAGATGTTCATGATCGCTTTTCTGATCAGTCACACAATCCGATCGTCCATCTCCACACAACGTTTTTTTTTTTTTCTATCGGCCGTGGCATGACAAACAATCTGCTCATCTGTTTTGACTGTTGAAATTTTTTTGACAAACTCTCTTGTCTTTTTGCTGAGTAGATGAGATAAGAGAGATACCAGCCATGCACGCAAAGGGAAGGAAAAGCTTTAGAGAAACAAAATGGTGCTACGTTGGTGTTAAGTTCTATCAATGTGCAAAAGATGATGATAAGTTATGGTACAGAACTGTGTGTGAACATGCTACATGTGCATCCAAAATGTAATGCAATGCAACGTGGATGACAAGGTTTTTAAGTGTTGCTATGTGTTAACACACAACTCTGATGCTGTTATTGCCATGATGCCTTTAGTTTCACTTGGGAGGTCTCTGGCTTATATATGCATTTATACATTTAACTTCAGACAGTGGTTGTCAACAGTTTTTGTCAGTTGTACTCCCACAACCCTGCCAGATGAACCCAAATACCCATTTGTCTACACAACCGTTTATTTGAACCATTCTCCCATTACTTTTAGCAAACTAAACAGTTTTTACCTTAATTTGAGCTATCTAATTTAACTAACTATTCATTACGTCTCGCTAAATATGTCCACCATTACTATCCATTACTTTCAACTATTTCCCTTTGTATATATTACATTAGCTATTCCAACTGTGTTTCCATCCCTTTAAGCTAAATATTTAAATAGTTTATCCATTACTTTAAGCTAACTATTTTAAACATGTACGGGTTACTTTTAGCTAACTATTTCAACTGTGTATCTGTTGATTTAGGCTAACTATTTAAACTGTGTATCCATTACTTTAAAGCTATAGTGCGTAGTTTCTGTCTCCCCCATCAGGAATTTTAAGTAATGACAACAATTGTGTCGGTGCTTCCACATGACACAAGCCTTCCGTGATCGCTCCCCCCCTCCATTCGAACCACTATTACAACAGTTTATCCATTACAACTGTTTCAACTCCTCTGCTTGCCCACTACTACATAACACACACTCTCAACAAGTGGTATTCAGGTGACTCACTATGCAAATTTGTATTTAAATTGTAATTTCTATGTTTTCAAATGACTAAAGGTACTCCACAATCTTTCCACATTCCTCTACGCAACAGCAGAAGTACCCCTCGGGGTATGAACACCCCTAGTTGGGACTCACTGACTTAAGACATGTTTACACCTTCTGTGACATTTTGTGAAGTGCAGTCAGGTTGTGCACATGTCCTACTCACTTTTGCAGAGGTGAAAGAGAATTACAACCTGCACTAAGCAGCCGGAGTGATCTTTTCTGGAGTATCTACGCTGCACGTGTTGCAAACCAAGCCTTTGAATTTCTCACTTGAACCACCAAGGCGTTTCAGTCAGGCATAAGTGATGTAAGGAGGGATTTTTGAGGGCAAATGATCGGGTTACTTTTGCATTTGCATATCACAGAGCTCGAAAGCAAAACTCGATAAGTGGCTACACCACTTCAACCCTCCTAATTTAATTTATGGTTTTAGCCACATAACCAATGACACAATTTTTTTCTGAGTATCTCAAGTACTTTGCTGATGTCAACATTGATTTGTAAAATGATGTACCAATGAAAAGACTTAATCAGACTACTGCCTTGCTCAGTATTGACAAGAGAGGCATTTATCTGCACATGCAAATGGTGCCACTGATCCAGGAATAAGTCTTCAATATAAAAAAAAAATGTGTAGATGATTTATTCTCACTAATTTCAGAATTGTTGGAACAATGCAATAAAAAAAAAAGTTCTGTTTACTTGTGGTTTTCAGTTCCTGAGACATCTAATACACCAGTGAGGCGCTCAGGTTATCAGCCAGGTGAAACAGACAGAAGGGAACCATGAACGCTGGGCTGCCACCTACTTGTCATGGATATGGGGAAGTTGTGACTGAATTGGGAATAGGAAGAAGGCTTTCTACTGTTTATCTTGTTTGTCACAGTCACACATCCTGATTTGCTCGTTTTGGGAAGCGAGGGTCAGACAAACAAAACTGGTCGCAATAAAATTGTTATAACCTGATGTGGATCTAATCCTCAGATTACAGATAAAGGGGTAACACATACTGTAGCAGAGAATTAAACAATGACCAATACTGAGAGAAGCGACCAATAAATGTAAAAAAAAAAAAAAGAAAAAAAAAAAGAAAGAAGCTATAGTACTATTCTTTTAAACACGAAGCATTTTTTGGCATAAAAATAAGAAATGATCAAGCTATACTGAAATAGTTTGATAGTAGATAGGAAGCAACTTAGCAAGTGTGTTAGTTCTGCAGTGTGGAAACACAGGGAGACTGCTGGAGGTTCCTGTTACTGACTGGTGCTGCTCTCACTGCCTGAAAATAACCCTGTGTGCAAAGTAGTGGAACCGCATGTGTTAAACCACGGCAGCAACATTCTCAACGCGACTTGCAGGAACACCAAAAACAGCCTGCTTTTCCCCCTCACGCTTTCAACCTCCTCCATGTTTTCGGGAACTAGACAGCTCAGTCTCCCTCTTAGTCTCATGTCTCTGAAATAGCAAAGGAGCGTCTGAATCACGGAAAGTGAAACAGAAATCATTTCACTGGGATCTTCAGAAGGTCATTTAACCGCCTTGTGACTTCAACCAAATATCTCTCCATCCAAAAATAAAAATATTTTTTCTTAATTTCAATTAAATTATTTGAAATAGCATTTTTGTGACAGTTTACTTAACACACTGATATGGAGGACAAAATAGGGTTCATTTTGACCTTTAAAGATCCCTTATGCGGATTACAGCACTGTGAATGCGCAGCAGCAGTGACAATCCCAGGCTGTGAAGACTTATTTGCAACAGGAAACAAACCTGGGTTTTGAGGTTTTGAGCTTTCGATACTTTGAGGTCCCATGTCCCACATATAGTCCCTCTGCTTTATGCCTTCTTTTTTTTTCACTACAGAGAACTGAGCAGCACATGATCCTGGGCGATAATTATAACTCAATTGGGCTTTTATCACAGGGGCAGCCATGCATAGATGTACCAGATACTTGCACTTCCCTTCTTTCTCTCTGTCCCTATATAGACACATGTGCACACACACTCATGCGAAGTGGTCCTACTGTTATAGGGAATGAACAGAAACTCACATATAGTACATCAAGTCATACATACACGCCGCCAGCTGTGCCCCCTTTACTCTCTTTACATGCTGCCGATGAAAGTAAGACATTTAAATCATCTGCTTTTTGACTATTTCCTTTTTTCCCCAGATCGTACTAAACGTGCATCTGTCGACTGAGATGAGATGTACACAGTCTTATAAAACATGGCTCTACAAACGCTCCCTAACTCGATTTTAAATGTTTTAATTGTTGCCATCGCAGCACAGAAAATTCCTGCCTGTGCTGAGCTCGGCGCCTCACAACTCAAAAAAGTGTGTGTATGTGTGTATCTGTATGTATGTGTGTGTGTGTGTGTGTGTGTGTGTGTGTGTGTGTGTGTGTGTGTGTGTGTGTGTGTGTGTGTGTGTGTGTGTGTGTGTGTGTGTGGCCCGCAGGTGTGTGACCTATGTGGTGTAGTGATGCGCTGATCTCTCTGAGCTTGGCCCTGTTCCTGAACTCTTTATCTTCAGGAGTGTTGAAACTGCCTGGTGGCAAGTTCTTCTTAGGAAACTCTTACACACCCTATTTCAGTTTCCTCTCTCACATTTTATTTTTGTACTTGGTGCTGCTAATCTTTGCCATCATCTGGATAAGTGGAAAAACACAGATAGGATGGTCAGCTGTCGTGCTTGGTTTTTCTGCCATCATTTAAAATAATTTGTCATGATTAAAACGAAAATATATAACCCCACGTATTTGTGTTCCTGAGTTGCACCTCTTTTTGCACATTTCAAAATTAAAAAAAATAAATTCAATATCGACTCAATGGCTCTCATGTGGATTTGCCTCATCTGTACTGAAAGCTGTGACGGTCCCTAACATTTTGGACATTCAGTGGACGTATTGATGTGTTTGACAAGCTATTAATAAGTAATGATAATACTAAGCAAAAAAAGACCTTGTTTATCCTATTTAAACTGTATGTTATGTCTGATTCATCCTGCTGTCATGTAAAAGCGATTAGCTTTTAATGACCAATAATGATTCCACCTTGAACATTTCCTGTTTTTTCACAAACCACCCATGTCAGGAGACTTGAGATAAATATACGCCGCCGATGTGAATCCCCCTAGCATGCTTCATCCTTATTTTCACCATGATATTCCCTGGCTTGGTGTTCACAAACTCAAATCAAGGCCACATTAGCTATTCCTTAAGATTCGGCTTATTAATGACATCCAATGGATCAAAGGGATTTTTTTTTTTTTTCTACCTTTTCTGCCAATGACCTAAATGTGTCTCTTTACAGCTTAAAATTAATTTTTCCAAGGGATTTGGAACAGCAAATATCTCCCTCTGGATGTGTATGGGATTAAGTTATAAAAACATTTTTATGCTTTTTTTTTTAAATATATATGTTATGCTTTTGATACTGACATTTTCTTTCATTTAACCGTTTTACTCTGATTTGGATGCTTTGGGAGTGAATACATTACTTTTGGGGAAGACACACTGCAGTGGGTTTGACTCATTTTGATTGCTGCTTCATGGATACACTCGCACACTATGATTCATGTATTCTTACATTTACACAAGCATCAGTTTTGTTCTGCTGTGGCTGTGGGTGCGTTTGGTGAGATGTTGCCTCGTACCTTTGTCCCCTCTGTTGTTCTGCTGGTGGGTGGAGCCGGCTGACAGGTCCTCAGGGACGGCCATTGGTTCCTCGGCCTCCTCGGATGCCTCGTTGGCAGGGGGGCTGTCCCTGCCTGGGGAGACACACATACCCGCAAACACCCATCACTCACCACGCAGCCCCTCAACGTGTCTCATTCAGGATAAGCAAAATTACCTCCGGGTGGTGTAAGAGCCTGTTTGTTGGGCCTATTGTATCTACTTTCTGCACTCTACGTCTCAATCATGCAGTAGGTAGTCTTTTACCTGGCATCTGGGCCATTTCCTGGGCCTCCTCTGTCTCCATGCGGTGCAGGTACTCTAATGGGAGAGAGATGGAGATGGAGATGTATGTAAGTTTAATCAAGTGCAGGCTGAGGAAACAACATTATAAAAAGCCAGAGTGGAGTAAAGGGTGTACTTCTCGGCGTGGCTTTGTCACCTCAGTGAGATCACTCCTGTCACCGCCGCAGACACCCCACAGTCCCCCACATTACATTACAAAGAATTACAGACATTTTCATTACAAGTCTGACAGAGCGACTGAGCTTGGAGAGTGGCTTGGCTCCGGCTGATGGGGCCCGCTGGTAGGCTTGCTAGGAATGGGCTTTCAGACCACATTTGTTATTTATTGTTAATTTCCTGCCACGTAATCATCCAAAAATGCAAACTGACTGCCGCAAAATTAAGCAGAAAATTAACTGGCCCCAGGTCACGAGTATGCGGGCGTTTGGCGCTCCCAGCTGATCGGCGCTCGTGTTCTCACTAATTTACTGAGCATGCATCGCTGAGCCCGCGGCCTGGGCACAGACGCATGCAAGCCACACTCAGAAACAAAGAGAGGGGAGGACAGAAAAGAGAGAGAGAAGAGGCAGCGAGATAGATTTAGAGGCAGAGAACGAAGATAGCAATGGGAGGGCAAGAAGTCAGAAGAGCAATTGCAACAGGAAGGTGCAGAGAAAAGAACAGAAAAAGCAGGCCGAAGGACAGAGAAGTTCTCTTTATGATTTTTTTTTAGAAGCAATCCTCCGGCCAGGACTGAATATCTGAGGAGTCACCAGTGCTCGTGGCCCCATTAATAATGGATGGCCTTCAAGCCTGCAGCAGATGGGCCCGACAGCCTCAGCCCCAACTCCGCCACTTCAAGAAGCCCTTGGTGGGGCCGCTGCCCAGTCCAAGCAGCCACTCAGGGAGAAGTGAAGCTCCCGAAAATAGCGAAACGAGCCCAAGGGAGAAGGGGAACCTAGGCCTTCCTGTTTTACTGACAGATGGCTCCACACATTTGGAACAAATAGTGGGAAGCGACCGGGCCGCTGTGTCGCAACGCACAATATTCTGCGGAGTCAAGTCAGGAGCTCGGCGGCCTGCAGACACCCAGGATGCAAGTGTGAGGGGAGGAGAAAGGAGGAGGAGGGGGGTGGGGGGTCAAAGGTCACTGGTGCAGAAGATTTGTTCAGCACAACACAGGGGTGTTGCGTGTTACTCTGCTGAGCTACGACTCCGCAGCGCACTTCTTCAGCATCTGGAGTTAGGAGGTCGGGGGCAGAGGGGGGTATATTCTCGTGTGCCCTTTTTTTCTGGGCAGATGGTGCGAGGGGAAACACGGATGTGTTGGCGGAGGGGGGGGGCTTCGGCAGAAATAAAAAAGAGAGTTCCTACATTCAACCACAACCCACTTGCGTAGGCATGTGGAAAGTAAGGTGCACGTAGATACGTATTCAGGAAGTAGATATTTTGTGATACTATTTTAATGCTGTTTTTTTTTTTTTTTTACCTGTTACAAAGTTTTCCCATATTGTTTTTAGTTGTGATTTCAAGAGCGTGCTTTAATTTTTCTTTTCCAAAGTTTAGAGTCCTACTTTGATAACACACTTTTTAATAAGAAACTAAAATGTGTCCATCCCACCTAACCAGTCCCGACTTTTTTCTCATTTATTTTATCAGATCAAACTGATATTGTGAAAAAAACAAAACATGATTTTTACCCTTTATTGCTCATGTCCCAGGTTTTTTCCGGGAAGAGTGTGTATATGTGTGTGTGTGTGTGTGTGTGTGTGTGTGTGTGTGTGTGTGTGTGTGTGTGTGTGTGTGTGTGTGTGTGTGTGAGCGCGTGTACGTGTGCGTGTGCGTGTGCGTGTGCATGTGCGTGTGTGTATGAACTGGGGGCAGGTGGAATCTTTCAACCAGTGAAATGGAAGTCACAGAAAAGACTTCTGATACATAGCGCAGGGGGACTGGAAAAGTTTTGGTCGGAGTACGTCAAGTGAGGAGAGGCAGGAAGAGGCTTGTGGGTTGACAGAATTCTCGGTCCTCCTCCTGTGTATGTGTGTGTGTGTGTGTGTGTGTGTGTGTGTGTGTGTGTGTGTGTGTGTGTGTGTGTGTGTGTGTGCGTGTGTGTATGTGTGTGTTTGTTGAATGGTGGGGGTGGGGGGTTGGAGGCGTCTGCTCATAGTGAGGTGCAAAAGCTACACCAGGGAGCAGGGTGGAGATGAGAAACAACGAAACCGTTAACAGATACTGAGGACCACACCAGCAGAGCTTGGAAACCCAGGAGGAAGCTTAGACACTGGTGTGTACAGTATATGTTTAAATGAGTATACATAAGACACATTCAAAATGAACAGGAAATACTGGAACGCATGAGGCAACACTCAAGTATAGAAATGGTAGGGGGAAAAAGTCACACACAAAACATTTCCTGAGTGTCAGCTAGAATTAAATGAAGTTTCATGTCATTCAAATTCCTTAAATTTAAATGTTTTTAATAAAAATCCATTTAAAAAAAATCACTCAACCTTTTATTGAGTGATTAAACAATTAAAAAACCAAATAAAAGTGGGATTTAAGGCAAATGTTAAATATTTTGTATATGTTTCTGCTTATGACAATTAGATCTTTGGCTGCAATAAAACATGTCATAGCGTTCAAATCCATCAGTAGGCCTGTGTAATATATCATCACTATGTGAATCCAGTTTCATCGCTCGTTCGTGCTGCACCTCACTCTGATTATGCACAAACAATATGAATAATAATTCTTTATTCTCTCACACACTGCCAAACGTTTCCACTTTTCCTACAGTTACTAAACTTTCTGACAATTCAGGAAAATATCTGAGTTATTCATTTTCACTCATGTGGTTTTCACGAGAAGTAATGAAGCTGTGGGCGATTTCTTTCTTTTTTTATCAGTCATTAGGATTAGAGATTACCCTACACTGCCAAGCAATGTGTTTTCACGGTCACCCTTGTTCATATGCACATGGAGATTCTCATCAGTAATTCGTGAAATGTATGGGTGTAAGTGGGTAGATAGTGTTAGCGGATTTGTTCTGGGAGCCTATCGAGGGGGTGAGGGGAGAGTAAAGGTGCGCTGAAGAGAAGTTTCCTTCATTTGCATCTGACACACTTCACTACTCTGCTATTCAGACAGTACAATCATTTTAATAACTGTCTGCCTTCCTCTGCCCCCACCCCCCACCTACTTCTGTTTCTACTGACAAGAAAGATGATGTATCTGCAGACAGACTTGCAGCACTTTCAGGACTTCTCTTTCCAACTGAGATGCGAAAAAGTCCTATTTGTGCAGGTATTGGGGTTCCCTATCCGAGTTTAAAATAGATCTAACATCTGACATCAAACCTTTTTTTCTAATACTTTTTCCAAGTGTTACTTTTTGTTGAATATTTGCATTTAAGTGTGATTTTAGTGAATTATTAACTTCCCTTAAATGTTTCAAACTCATAGAAAAAAAACATTTTACTTGAAAGCAAACTTCAAATGCATTCATATTTGCCTAAAAAAAAATGTATAAGCCTATTACAAAAAAATTAAGATGCTCTCTCTCTCTCAGTTTCAGATAAGACAAACTAATGGTAACTCGATGACTCGGGGCTTTGCATCACACAAGCGCCACTTTAAAGAAAAAAATATTTTTAAAAAAGGGCTATACATTCTTATTTTGATCAAAAGCTAGAATATATATATATATATATATATTTATATACATTTTTTTTGCAGAGGCTTAACCTATATGGCTCAACTTTTGCAACGTGTTAAAAAAGAGGAAATTTCCTCAACAGTTTGAGAGTTGTTTCTGTTTTTCTGCCTGGGCGTTGATGAACTACTTTCCACCTCACTGTCAGCACTGTAAAAACTTGTATCAGTCCTGCCTACATGCGTCTTGTTTCTTTCCTTCACACAGACGTTAAACAACGAACTGAGACTGTGGTTCGAACAGGTGAATACAAAGCTAAACGGTATGAGAAATTATCAGATTTATCGATTATTAATTTACAAGAAAAATTGGGTACAGCTTCTGTGCGTACTGATTTCCTGTTTAAACAGTGCTATGATATTGTCACATACGGTTTGATTTTGGCCCCCGAAAAAAATGTGCTTAATCAAAAGTTGTTGATTTCTTTCCTGAAAATGTGTATTTTCATATTTTTATCAAACGTAAGATACAGAGGGACCATCACCAAGTTTACTGAGCGCGCACATCTGTTGCAACAGGTGCTATATAGGCTATACCAGGAGTGTAAAAACCTATTAAACAGGTTACAATTCTAACGAATTGCGAACAAAGTAGTAAAGTAAATCTTAAAAAACGAGACAAGTATGTTTATATAATCTAAGTGATTGTGAAATAATTTATCCATATGTTCCCAAAAGAGAAAAAAGACACAGGAAAAATGGGGAACATTCCACTACTTCCGTTAAACTGATGGCTATTTAGTAACACAGGACGCGGAAAAGTGAATCTATTTTTCTGTATTTAATTTCAAAATAGTACTCTGGTTTGTTAGTCCGTTACAAATCCTATACCGGCCGAGAATTACGCGCACCAAGCGGGATCTGATGCTGCGGCGCACCTGCACCGAAACTAAAGGAGAGTCTTTTCCAGTCAGGTGCAAAATGTCTCCTAAAACTCTTGAAAAGAAAAAAGAGATCAACTTAGAGGTGCTGACCTAGCCTTTGAGATTAGTTGGGAGCTGAAAAGCGCGGTGGAAGTCACTTTACCTGCTATTCCTTGAGTTTGCAGTATGAAGTTCTTCCAACTCTCCCCGGCTCCATGTGCAGAAGGTCGCAGCGCCGCGGCGGCCCCATGGAGCTGCGCCCGGAGTCCCTCCCCTCTCCACTGCACTTCCTCGTTCCAGCCCAACATGACTATGTCTCTGAGCTCGGCTGGGGCATTTTGCTCGCTTTTATCCACAGGCCGAGTCTGCAGCGGGGAGTCGAGCCTCCGAGCCCTTGGCACTTGCTTTGTGCCGTGCCAATAAAAGCTGACACCCAGTAGACCATTACTGGCAGCCATGCATGAGATGGGATGAGGCGCGCGAGGAGAGTGGACCATTCATTGTTTATTTATTTCGTTCTCACCGAGGAAGCTGGCGTGGGGGTGCGTGGTGGGGGGGGTGGGGGACTCCTTACTTGCATATTGGACAGCTCCCCTTCTGTCACCTGTTCTGGCACGCTGAAGCAGTCCATGAAATTAACACAACTGTTTTCTTTCCCATATAATGAGTTTTTCTTTGTCTCTTTAATGTTTCATCCATTTCACTTTGCTCTTTCTCTCCAGACATGGCCACCCTTATAGTGTCAAAGCTTCTGTCCTGCCTCATCACATCCGCAAGTGTCCACAATCTGGATTATGTCCGAACCTGGGCACATTGGTTTCTTTTTTCAACATTTTACTCTTTGTTACTTTCTGTTTTAAGATGCCTGCACACTGACTGCATCCTCACTGAGTTACTGGCTCAGTCCTGCAGAAGACCATCATGCATGTGCATTATATTCACTGCAATGTGGTTTTCCATTTGCGTTTTGTGTGCAGGAGTCTACAAACCAAAAGTATGCTACTGGATCAGAGATATTTCAGCTTCAGATGCTTAAATCAATATGAGTTCTGCGAGACTCATCTTAACTTTAACATTAGAAGTTTTGCTGCAAAGTCAATTATCTAAATTCAAAACTGCTTGGAAGTGACCTAAAACTGAGATACACAACACTGAATGTAAATTAGTAAACCGTCACCACAGCCTACTGTCTGCAGCACATATAACGGGATAGGGAGCAACACTTCACCTCCCTGCATTCTGCCATCATTCATACATATAGTATGGACAAAGAGGTTAAGATGTTTAATAACTTCATTCCAATATTCTGATAATGCCAATCTAAGTGTCAATCTCTTGCACAGTCGTGTAGTTAAAGCCACAGAGTGACGGGCGCCTATACTGTCCTACATCATTAAAAGAAATATAAATAGTAGATTAATATTGATGGAAATTCTAAATAAATAATGAGTTACACCTCTGGATTGGCTTAAATAACGTGCCTCTCATTTTCAGATATGTCCTGTCATTATTATCTCATTTGAATATCTGGTGGAGTGAACCTCTGCTGTAATTACTGTATTTCAAATTACTCATGTATTCAAAGCTTCTACTTTTAAAATAGAGCTTTTTCCCTCCAGAACTGTTTATATATTCACTGCTGATTAAGTTACAAGTTCACACTCAATTTCCTAGAATAAAGTAGTGGTTATACTGTGAATGTAACTTACTCAGTTTTCTCTGCTTGTGACCCCCCACCCCCCAGTATCCCACTGTCCACAGGCCTCTGGAGCAACCTTATCTCAGGAGAGGCTGTGTGTTGGATTGCTGAGTCACCTTTCATGGGAGGCTACCCTTATCTCCTAAGAAGCACAACATTCAGGCAGTTGGTTGCAAAAGGAGGAACTTTGGGCAGGAGCACTGTGGCCTGCTGTGTCTTCACGGCCACATTACGGATTGCAGCAACGCTCGCTGACTTCCTCAAAGCCTTCGGCCGGCGTCACTGCTTTCTCTATAAGGTCAGGAGCTGCAGGCTTTGGATGCAAGCAGGTGTGGAGAAAAAAAAAAAAAAACTGCAGGATGAGCGACTCCTGAGGCCACCCAGAGGGAATGCTGGGACTGAAATGTGACTCAGCGCTATCAGCGAACGCAGGGGTGCCCAATCATGACTGTGGTCTTCCATGCCCCAGAGATACGTCCCAGTGACACAGCAGCTTCACTCACTGTAGGTCTGAGAGGCAAAACACTGTAAGGACAATGATTCAGTCAAGGTTTTAGAGAAGTTACTGCAGAGGTGGGATCAATACTCAACGCTGGCTGAGTTGCTGATCATAGTCCTACGGTCTGACTTCTACAAAACATGTGGAAATTCTTATTATTCATGTGGACATGCCGACAAATTGAAGCTGATTTCTGCAAAGGGCTTCAAGGTTTTATAGGATTACTTAATTCCGCAGCCTTTAAGATTATACTACATGCACGGGCTGTAAATCAAACTGAACATAACCCTCTGCTCCTTCAGGTTAATCCACAACCTGAAGCAAGCCATGTTGCTGTAATTAATATCATTACCTGGCAAGTCTCAAAACATCATCAGGCAATGTAGCCGCTCGACTACCGAACAATAGGCTCTGGCTGGTTCCTATTTCATGGATCTTTAAGCAGTATTCACAGTTTCACATTTGGAAGCACGAGCAGCATGTAACCCTTAATTGGTTTCAACACCTTAATAAGTCAAAGGCGTTCAAGACTGATAATCACATTAAATAGTCCAATTTATCTAAAAAGTCAATTGCAAACTGAAAAACTCTCTTTCTTTAGGAATGCATTATGCTGTGAGGATGTCAGAGTAAATTAAATTCCCCTCTGCACACTAAAGCATCTATTTCCTTATGGTAATTATCTGCTGGAATAGACGTGTCACTAGAAGGAGTCAGGCATGCTTGACATTTAGCCTTTTTATGGAGCAGCGATGAGTAAAAATTAAGATGAGGAAAAGGAAATTAATCTGCAGCCCGGGCAGGCATTGAGATCCAGGAGGATAGTGGCTGAATCAATCATGATGTTTGTGAGCCTGTTTTGAAAAGGAGCCAGTGATGAGATTCAGACCACAGGCTGGAAAATCGGAGGAGGAGGAGGGCGCTTTTAGCAAGTAGAGTTATGATTGCTATGAGAAGGTTTACGCAGTTTTATTGGTTTTAAACCCGGCAGTAGGGCTGCAACTGACGATTATTTTCATTAGCGATTAATCTGTTGATTTTCTCAATTATTTCGATTAGTTGTTTGGTCTATAAAATGTCAGAAAATGGTGAAAAAGTGTTGATCAGTGATTCCCAAAGCCCAAGATGACAGCCTCAAAGGTCTTGTTTTTTTCCAAAATTCAAAGATAGTCATAGAGGAGTAAAGAAACCAAAAGATATTCACATTGAAGCTGGAATCATTGAATTTTGACCTTATTTTTTTATTTTATAACAGAATTACTCTAACTGATTATCAAAATAGTTGTCGATTAATTTAATAGTTGACAACTAATCGATTAGTTTATATTTTAAATAATTTTAAAAAAAAATTGACATTTTGAGACATACACTTTTTTTTTAAGATTATTTTTTGGGCATTTTTAGGCCTTTATTGACAGGACAGCTGAAGAAATAAAAGGGAGAGAGAGAGAGGGGGGAATGACACACAGCAAAGGGCCGCAGGTCAGAGTCGAATCTGGGCCCGCTGCGTCGAGGAGTAAACCTCTATATATGGGCGCCCGCTCTACCAACTGAGCTATCTGGGCACCCAGATATACACTTTTTTTGCTGAAAGTTGGATCAAAAGATTGATGAGAAGTTATTATTTTCATATCTGGGGAAACAGCTAGCTGTGCACAGGATGTCACAAGTGCTAATTTTTGAACTTTAAAGGAGCTGCTTGGCGCTTCTTATCTAACTCTCGGCAATAAAGAAAACAAGTGTATTTTTTAAAATGTCAAACTATATCTTTAAGTGTCTAAAACATCTCCAAACATCCTAAACAGTTGAAATAATGATCACTAATTAGATTGAAACTGCTTTCGTTAATAGTAGCTAAAGTCCGGTCCCCCCCCCATCATTTAATAATGTGGTTATTATGGAATGGTGGCATTCTAAGTCAAGATTGTCGAGCACATTAATTGGTGGTTACAAGACGTCAATCACCAACAGAGCTGTTTGCTGATATCAGGCCAAAAGGAAGAGTGCACTCGCTAGATTTACTGGATTCACTACACATCCACACAGTGCAAAGGAAAAGATCAATCCTAACAAACCTGCTGTGTATGTTAGTAGATTTATAATTCTGGGCATTTCAAATCTTTTAGACACAAAGTTCAGATTAATTGTGACCAGTGTTGGGCAGCAACTGTAATGTGACCCCTTTTTTGAGTAAAGGGTAGTAGAAGGGTTTGCAATATGAAATGTGATCATTACATTACAGTTACTAAACCCAGGCAGGCTCCGTAACTTCCACTTTGGGAGTCGATCGGTGCGCTGTCTTACCGGGAGTTTGATGGAGGGTTGATATGAGCTTGCTCTATGTACTCAGCAGAGAGACTGGCCTGGTCCGGGAAATGCTAGCTGGATGCAGGGCCTGGTGGTGGAGGTGTGGGGAGGCAGTTAGGGTCTGTCTATGTCATCTATGTTTGTTGAATGTATAGAGAGTTAACACCTACCAAAGTCAAATTCCTTGTGTATGTAAGTATACTTGACCAATAAAACTGATTCTGGTTCTGATTCTGATCAAATGAGGAGAAATGGGACTCCCTGTAGTTCCAAAGTTATTGTATTTAAAGGAGTGTTCTTGGCTGGCTTGCTAACGTTACCTAATAGCCTTGGGAGTCACCTGGGTTTGTTCAGAGTTGGAGGATGGGTGAAGCTCGTTGCCTCACTGTGACGACAGCACTACTGCTAGCTGATAATGGCCAGTTAATACCTCTAACATGTAGGCAAAACAATGTTTGGTTTTCTATTTCTACACATGGTAACTACAGAATATGTGAATTGTAGAGGATTTCCAGTTGTTTAAAGGCTCATTTTACGCAGCTGTGCTGAGAAAAGAAAGTGAAGTAATGTAATGCAATGTAATTACTTTTTATTGATTACATTTTTTAAGTAACTTGCCCAACACTGCTCGTCACAAGGAGTACCGCCTGTGAGTTTTCACAGTGTCTCCTGTAGCTCTGAAGGGTGCTTTCTAAAATTAAAAAATAATCCTGATGATGGCTAATGAAAGGTGCTATTGAGCTGCATGTAGTACAGACTAGAACTCAGGATATCTCGGCCTCTGCCCCTTTAATGACAATAGAGGTAAGGTAATTAAGATGTGGATTAGAACTGTAATGCATCTGTGATGATTGATCACACAACCCTAACTCACAAAATCAACAGCGTGTTCAAGCAAAGATCCTTGTGAAATGTAAATCTAAACAAAGTATAGATGAAGAGAGACAGGAAAACCAGCTCATCCCTATTTCCTGTCTAAGCGTGAAGCTGCACAAACCACAGACCTAAAGCTATAGCTGGCAGACACTTCATAATAATGTCTTTTTTCATTACAGTCACATCTACAGAAAAATAACACCTCTAAATGATGCGTGCCAACTGTATTTAATATGTGCTTCCCTTGCAAATTAGCTCGGGTTGATACCAAAATATGACTCATAAAGGATCTCTTATATACCATTGTTTTTTTATACTGTTAAATATGTAACATTAGTGCAGAAAATCCTTGCTTCCATAAATATTTTCTGTTTTGTCCCCCTCCTTGCCCTTCATGACAGAAACAGTGTGGGCTGAAATACACACACACACACACACACACACACACAAAACTGAGTGAGTTAGAGAGTGAATGTTTAAGAGGACAATGCAAGAGCTCACTACCCAGAGTTCGAAAACCACTCATCTAAATCAGGGAAATTATGATAATGGGGCATCTCATTATTCTCCAACTCCCTCCGAATCAGTCACTGACATCACATCATTATAGACGTATTCATATAAACAGATTGGATGGCATAAAAAGGAAGCTGACACCTTCAAAACTTTCTCATCTGCTTTGTCTAATGCCTCCTGGCGTGTTTGTGGGTGACAGGAGGCGCAGGTCTCAGGAAGGGGTTGCCGGGGGTCACGCTAGTCACCATTCGAGACAGGGGCGCTGCACGGCCAAACGTTGGACTCCCGGATTCCTTGATTGTCCTGTGAAATTATTTTACAATGTTGAGTCAGTAAATTATCATTTATTTTGGGTCAAGTGAAAATGAAAAACCAAATAACTAAGACTGCTTCAGACTGATACTTAAAAAATACCCATAGGCGCTTGTGTAATGAGTGAGCAGTGGCAAGCAAAAATCCCGAGCACGTCTGACCGTTGCAGCAGACAGTTAATCAATCCAACTGCTTGTCTTTTTTTCTGTTTTGGGGAAAAAATATGGGAGGCCAGCCTAATCAGCAGAGGAAACAGATCTCAGGGGGTGTCGGGCACCAGGAAAAGGGATCTAGGTTGTGAAAAACCACGATTACCACGAGCTGCTCTGGATCCAGCCATCTGGAGATGCCTGCTCCAAAAGCCGGTAAATTTCACTCAACTGGGGCCCAACTAGGAAACAGGTTTACACCTCCCTAACAGACAGCCAACACTCCCAGGGCGGAGGGATGTTTGCTCTACACAGTGATATGTGTTAAACTACTTACATTTTCATTCATGTACAATGACAATGTCACTGTTAAGATGACCCTTTTTTTTTTAAGATATTACATTTTCTGAAATGTAATATTTTCCATTGCTGTTGATGCCGTTTAAATAACTCAGAAATCTGCAGTGAATTCGCCTCTTTAGACAAGAATGTTATGTTGCCCTCAAATTAACCTTCTTGTCATTTCCTCCCCAGTTTTCCAAGACTTCCAATTTTCTTCCTGTCTGTCTTCAGGAACGACATCCAGTGTTTTTTAATCTCTGTCTGAACATTTCCAATTACTGTAGTCTTTACCAACTGACCGTTAACTTGTATCTCACCGGCCCACTCATCCAAAAAAAAATAAGATACACATTCAGCTGATGCAAATGCCTGAAGTGATGCCACTCAAATACATACAGGCACAAAAAAAGAAAGGAGGAGAAGCAAAAACACAATTCAGAATAAAATGCTTTATGTCTTTATATTTATAATATTAATTAAGGTAATCGTGCATGCCCATTTTTGCCAATACAACTGTGGGTATTAGGAATCTTTCACATTTTATGTCTTTTTATTTCTCTTTAAAAATAACAAACAAACAGATACAATGTATTTTTCTTGATATCACAGAATTCCTTTTGTCTGTGAATTAGGCAGAAGTACTACTTTGCACCCAGATCCTTCTTCTTGTGATTAGTAACAAAATGATTTAGGCCTAAGATGTGTTTCTTGGCAAGGATTGCAGTTATTGCCAAGAAGGATTTACTCTTTGTAAAATGACTATGTGGCTTTTTTTTCCTTTAAAAAAGAAAGAAAAAAAGCACTACGCTAAATAATACTATGGCTGTTAAATTAATTACTGGCTGAAAAATATAAATATCAAACATTTTAAATTATTCATTTACTAAGTATAATCCACTGTAGTCTTGGTATTAATGATGATTACTCTGAGCTGTATTTCATTTTCAATTGAATAGCAGTAGAATATGAGCACATCTGTGTGGTGAAGTCAGAATATAACCTGAGGCATGGTGTCAGTGGAGTGCATTAGAACGCCCTCCAGTGGACATTTGTGATCAGTCCAATGTCCTCCAGCCAAATAGAAATAAAGTGTATTGAAGATATGAGTAGTGGTGGGAGAAGGAATTCAGTGAATCCAACAGGAGTGAATACATCAAGGAAAAAAAAACTTGAAGATGACAGATTATCGTTTATTTTGCTGCTTAGGTGGCTTCATAAAACGTACTGTAATGACTCACCCAGAGGAGCGTGCAGAACCGGAGACAGCTGGGACAGACACTGCAGCATCAGCAGCACAGTTAGCATAAACAGCCCTGCCTGTATATCCGGGGATGGTGTTTCGGCTGGCACAAAACAGACATTTACACATTATTTATCAGGATCTGTTACAGGAGACCGAATATCACTATGCGAGGCAAATTTCAAAGGTGTGTAATAAAAAATGTATATTTCAAGTGCAAAATAAATTTCATGCTGAATTAATAGAGCTATTAAGAGCCACAGTGAATGTGTGCGGCATAAAAGTATGTCTTACCGTGCTGTAGGGACGTAAGGGGGCACGGTGCTCCTCTTCAGGGTCAGTGGGTGAAAGTCTTCATCCATGTTGTCAATGTTCTGCATGTTCTCAGAGCCGATCGTACCACTGCACATACATGAGAACCCAAGGACACAAAGGTCAGCTCGTGGACACATGCCTGGAAACTGGATTCATCAACTCATGCAAACACATGCGTAAGACACTTGTGGTGACCTCTTAAACATGAAGTACTCACGTGTACAGAGGGATTTGTCCTGACCTCGGACATCCACTGCAGCTGGAAAGAGGAGAGACAGATATTGTTTTAAAGCTGGTGATCATCATTGATGTAACTGCTCTAAAGACAGGAGTCATTGTTGGAAACTTACAATGATATGGGTTTCCTGGCATCACTCCTCGATCGAAGCTGCTGCCTGTTCCACTCAGCTCCAATAGACTTGGAACGGACAGTAACAACAGATATTTTACCAGTATTTATCTGGCACCTTTATGAAGACACTCAGTTCTTATATACACCCTCACTTCACTATATAAACACAAACATAGGTAGACATGTGACAATGTTCACATTGGTAAGTTCTGCATGCAGTGTTTTATTATCAGTATATTATTACCACATTGATTTGAAGGCATTAAACGATAAGTCTGGCTATGTTATAGATTTTTCTTATTTTTAACAAATGGAAAGACCAAAACCAACAATGTGTTAGTCTGTCTCTCAATACTCTTCCACTTCCCCAGCCTGTGGCTCTCAGTATATATATTGTTTCATTTTTTATTTCCTAAAACAGCTGGGCACTGTAGCTTTTAGCAAACATTACTCAAACATCAGTAAATAGGGCATTTTGTTGGGGACTATTTTCAGCCATAGATTAATACACATTTTTCACATTCTTCAGTGAGTAATGCAGCAGGATGGTTTTTGCTGCATTGACATAAAAAAGGAACTACAGTGCCCATGGTCATCGTACTGAAGGAACATGTCACTCAGTGATTTGTTTTTAATAGTTGTTGAACATCTATGGAAGTCTATGGCACAGAGGAATAAGATATACCAAGGGTAGAGCTCCTTGCTTTGAAGATGAAGTTTTCCAGTGGGCGCTACACAGATTGGGCCGATGCAGTGAAAAAACAACAACACATAACACGACTCAAAAAAGATGTGTGTCTCAGTCGAGTGGGCTGACCGGCCCAGTGCGGTTCTGTGTATCATTAAAAAGTTAAGGAGGGTGGCTGGTTTAGCTCAGCGGGTAGAGCAAGCGCACATGTGTTTAAGAGGTTCATTCCTTGACGCAGGGGTCCTGGGTTCAACTCTGACCTGTGATGATTTCCTGTATGTCTTCCCCTTTCTCATCTGTCCTGTCCATTAAAGGCAGAAAAGCCCCAACACATCATCTTTGGAAAAAAAGAAGTTAAGGAGGAGAGGAGGACCAGAGTGGATTCAGGACAACAGGGGGGAAAGGAGGATCAATTCATGGTGGGATTTGGTCTCTTCATGGCAAGAAAAATATAGAATATTGCCAGATTTATACTTTATCCCCCTTAAGTCTCAATGCTGCATTTTACATTGTGTGCCAACAGGTTAAAACCGACGGGAAATGTGCTGCATTGTTCTAAGGCACAGGGGACACATTGCTGTACAGGACAAAAAGTACATACTAAGCTGTAGCCTGCACAGTTTCTGAACATGGTGGAATGAGCGAAATTAATTCAGTTATCCTGAATATAAAACAAATATACCTCTAAGTCTGAAACGTGGTTTTAATTTTGAGAGACAATAACAGTTTGGTTTTTATTCTCACAGTAAAAGACCTTTTTCACGGCAGACATGTTGACATGTCAGTAGGAAAAGCACAGGTGTATTCAAAACCATTAATGATGGCTGCATTCCACTTAGGAGAGGCCCTGGTATTGTGCATGCTGACTCGCTGAAAAAGGCTTTCTGTGACATTTGATGGAATTGCCATCGTTAAGGTTATCAATTCCAGCTGTGCTTTTCCAACTATGGCAAGTCAAAATGTCTGCTGTAAAAAGGTCCATTGCATTCAGGTAACACAAATAGATTGTCTTTTCTTGATAGTAAGTGACTTCCTTAAAAACAACCACTGCTTAATTACTTCAGCAAAGCAGTTCTATTCTGTATCTCAGTATTTAGCTTCAGCCATGTTATATTTGCACCTCTCTCTGGAGTAATCAGCTATTACACATTCAAATTTCGATTCAGTTGTGGGTGAGTGTAAACCTTTGGGAGCCCACAGCTGGAGAGAAAGAAATCAACTATCTGTCAGCGTTTGCTCTTCATTGCTGACCTGCCACAGCTGAGGTCGACAACTGTAGCGCCTCGATGAGAGACGCTCACTCACTGGGTCCGCCATTTTCTCCAGGGTTGTCTCTGGTGCCTTTAAGCGCCGGGGTAACTTAGTATCCCAACCGACTTCCTCATAACTCCTGCAAAGGAATGGCCATTAAACATAAGAACCAAGTGCATTCAGTTTAATTTATTAACTTAATTCCTGAAAGTTATTCGCTTTAATTTGAATTAAACACAGCCCTGTTCGTTGCACAAAGTATATTAGACAGCTTATTAACTGGGGAGCCAATTCTTCCCAGAAGCTTTAAGCAGGGCTACAGTCCATCTGCATGATTTCATTGAACAGCAATTAACACAACAGGAGGACACACAGCTCCCTGATGACATCACTGGAGCACAAAATCAAACCTACTCACTCTCAAAAACCCTTAAAGCAAAATGACAGTGTGCGTGGACTGTAGATGATGAAGTATGTGGGAGGTGATCTTTCCTTGGTTTTACTATTGTTGAAAGGAAACGGTTAAAGGTCTCTGTGCTCTGACCTCTGTGTTGCAGATGTGTATCTGAAGCGTTGAACTGCCGGTGAGTTGTCTGTCCACAGCTTCAGATCAGAAGAGAAGCCATCCTTAAAAAACGATATTCATCGTTTCATTATAGTGTCAGTGGTTTCATTTTGTGTCCATTTGAAAATCAAGCAGCAACGGCCATAAGAAAACAGGAGATTAGGATGCAAGATGCTAAATGGTCACTAATAAGTGTTAATTAGATTTTTCTGTCTTTCTTTCTTTCTTTCCATGTCTCAAATAAACACGTCATTATTTGACATAAAGATTGTGTGTTTTGAATAATCATTTGTACATTTTAGTAAGCAACACCGTATTAAAAAAAAACAAGTACCAAAGAAAAATCACTTTATTCACTTGAAATATCATAGGTAGACCATTAGTTTTTAACAGCATGATGCCTCTTACACCAGCCTAATGAGCTTGCAAAGGACCTCTGACGTGTAGATCTGGAACCAGTCTGCACAACTTGTCATAATTACGCAACCCGGTCTCACGGCAGTTCGTGTAAATGTCCACGTTATTGTTAATCTATTGATACGTGTTCACGGAGACGTTTTTCTCGTTTTTTACGTGTAAATGTCACATTATTTTCGCCGGGAGGCGGCCGAAAAGGTCGCTCCATATGCCGGAGGCGCCCGCGGCCGCTGGGGACCCGCCGGGGGGCCCAAAAAGGACGCTCCATAAGCCGGGAGGCGCCCGCAGGCGGCCCGCTGGGGACCCGCCGGGCGGCAAAGGAAGCTCCATAAGCCGGGAGGCGCCCGCGGGAGCGGCCCGGCGACCCGGCTGGGGACGCCCACAATAACGGGATGGCGGAGGTTGGGTTTAGGAAAAAACTTGGCGGGAAAGGCGCCCGGAAAGGGCCGCCTTAAACGCCGGGGAAAGGGTTAAACGCGCGGAGACACGCGCCACAGTAACACGCGGGACAAAACACACACCGCAGGGACGCCATCCCCGGGAAACAAAGCGCCGCAAACGGGACGCGATCCCCGCTCGCCGCGGTGAAAGTCCTGTGTTGTTTGACCCATCCACCACTCCGACCAACCTCCCTACGCGGATTTTTGGCTTTTTATATTACTCCCTACCATTTCGTGCTGTGGCCACAAAATATGCTTCCCATTGAAATACATTACTTTACATTTTCGTGTTGTCCACCACGTTAAACCGACAAAAACGTCTCCGTGAACACGTATCAATAGATTCAAATAACGTCACATTTACACGAACTTCCATGAGACCCGGCTGAATTACAATAGGCTACCTGCGGTAAATGTGAGTGAATAAGAAAATAGATCAAGATCATTACAAATATCTAATAGATGTCAGGACATAAAATAAAACAAGCCTAAGAGTCTCTAGTCATGCTAGCGGCTCTGTGAGGCTGTACTTAAATGAGGTGCACACTAGTCTATATCAACAACGTTTCATTTCCAGGATTGTTCAGGTGTTGCCAGAAATTCTGCCGGATGTCTCTCATTTCGGCCGAATGTCCATCACCTTCCGCTTTTTTTGTGTTGGACTAAGGTTAACTGCTCCTCAGATCTCCGCAGGGTAAATCCAGACAGCTAGCTAGACTAGCTGTCCAATCTTAGTTTTCTGTTGCACGACTAAAACAACTTTTGAACCTACACATGTTCCACCAAAACAAGTTCCTTCCCGAGGCTATTTTGTAGGGGCACCGTTGCTGCTTGGCGCCGCCCAAGACGATTGTGATTGGTCTAAAGAAATGCCAATAAACCAGAGCACGTTTTTCTCCCATCCCGCAATGCTGTGTGGACTCGCCATGCGAGACTAGGTGTACACTAAATGCTAACATCAGCACGCTAACAAAGTACAGCTGAGGCTGATAGGAATGACATTTGTTTGTATAAACCAAAGTATTGGACAACGTCAACCTTCGGCCTGATGACGCTGCTAGATGAAAAGTTAGTTAGTACTATTCATCTGTGGGGGTATGAATGTGTAACATGTGTCATGGTAATCCAGTTCTTGAGACATTTATCTAAAAAGACCACAACATTGAATACAGAATCATTAAATCAAGAGATCACCAAAGTCATTAGGATTCATCCTGGACCAAAGTGGTGGACAGACTGACAGAGAGACCGACATTACCATGTTTTCTAGCCACAATGCCAGCAGAAAGAAAAAGGCCGGATGTTGTCTAAATGCCTATCAAATGACTAATGCAAAACAAAAGTAAAGACAATTATCCAGACATACTTAAGTGAATCTAAATAGTCAATCAGACCATTAGATTCTTTAGGTCTTTTTATGCATCACTGTTCACCACTCTCCTCCCACGTCTCAAACTGCTCAAATACAGACATTAATCAAGCCTCCATCACTTTAAACTCTTCACTACAGCTGAGTACTGTAAAGCTTCTCCTAAACCATAATAATGTATGTCAAGATAATTATGATTACTTCAATAAGCAGACTCCAAATAACAAGAAACCAAATAATAAAGCATGATTATGTTCTCAAAGTGAATGCCTGCTTACATAACAATGGGCTAATGTGATACTTTATCATGTGTGATGAGACCCAAAGGATGTGTTTATGGATTACTCTTTCATAATGAATTTGTGTTTGTCACCAGTGATCTGATTAATGTAATAATAACTATGTTTTCTAGAGTGTTTATGTGCTCAGAGAGTTAAACAGTAAAAAATGAAGTAAAATAAAAACAAATATCTGTTGGGGTCCATGTTGTAAATACTAGGGCTCCCCCTCCCACTTTTCAAAATCCCGTTTGTGTCCCCCCCCCCACACTTTCAAATTAGTTTGATAATATTTTATTTATAAGTCTCTGTGATTGGCCCCTATTTTAAGCCATAAAGAAAGTAAGACATATTTTTCTTATGCATAGTTTAGTACTAATCTTTCTGTCATTATTTATCAATATGGTCAACTTAATTATTGAATTGTGTGTCCCCCCACTCAAACCAAAGTTACACCCTTGTGTAAATGCAAGCTGTTTTGCAAAGTACTTCAGTAGGAAAGCCAATTCAGTCATCACTCACCTGAGGTCCAGTAAATCTGCTGTCTGATGGTGCTTTCATTGACGTCCTCAGTGAGCGTGGTTGAACTTTAACAGGATTGGTTGAACCTTAGGATGACACAACAAAGAAAAAGTATCTGGGACACAGGCAAATTGTAAACTCTAACTATAACTATGCACAGTAGTAACTGCTCTAAAGGACATGTTACCCCATGAGGGTGCCTTGGGGCTAAAATATGCCATGGGCCCTCAGTGACCCCCCTCCCTCAACACACACACACACACACATTCCTCCCACTCTCTGTGATTTGTGTATGAATGTATCGTTGCCTTCAAGCTTATCAGGCACAGAGCACACAGCAGACTACAAATCGCAGTTTACTAATACAGCATTTTGCCAAGAGAAACAAATACCACTCCTGCCCAAGGTTTGTTGTGTAAATGTATTTGTGATAATTTGATTAAACAGAAATGTGTCAACATGTAAGCACAGTATCAAAGGAAATAGTTAATAAACTCCAAAAACACAAGGCTAAACCTTTTTGGGGATTTTTAATAAAAATGTACATCTTCAACTTTTAGAAAGAGAAGATGCTGAGTAACATGGCAGTACTAGCTGCTAATAACCAATAACTAACTAACTAACTAGCCAGCTTAGCAGCTATGCTAGCTAGCTATTACTGCGATTAGCTAAATGTGAGACTCAATTTGCACCACAAGAAAGTAATGCTACAGCAACTACATTTTTCTTGGAGTATCTAAATCTTTGATCAAACAAAATACTTACGTGCTAACAAATAGTGCCCAAGGCAACCACGTAAATATATATATATATATATATATATATATATATATATATATATATATATATATATATATATATATATATATATATATATTTTCGTGGTATATTTAATATATATATATATATATATATATATATATATATACACACTGTTACAGGCCAAAAGTTTGGATACACCTTCTCATTCAATGCGTTTCCTTTATTTTCATGACTATTTACATTGTAGATTCTCACTGAAGGCATCAAAACTATGAATGAACACGCATGGGAGAGAACACAGGGCGACTGCTTCTCTTGCTAAAAAAACAACAACAATATATGTATATATATATATATATATATATATATATATATATATATATATATATATATATATACACACACAGTACAGGCCAAAAGTTTGGACACACCTTCTCATTCAATGCGTTTCCTTTATTTTCATGACTATTTACATTGTAGATTCTCACTGAAAGCATCAAAACTACTGCTACATATGGAATTATGTACTTAACAAAAAAGTGTGAAATAACTGAAAACATGTCTTATATTTTAGATTCCTCAAAGTAGCCACCCTTTGCTTTTTTGATAGCGCTGCAAAGCGCTGTAGTCACCTGAAATGGTTTTCACTTCACAGGTGTGCCTTCTCAGGGTTAATTAGTGGAATTTTTTCCCTTATTAATGGGGTTGGGACAATCAGTTGTGTTGTGCAGAAGTCAGGTTGATACACAGCCGACAGCCCTTTTGGACAACTGTTAGAATTCATATTATGGCAAGAACCAATCAGCTAAGTAAAGAGAAACGAGTGGCCATCATTACTTTAACAAATGAAGGTCAGTCAGTCCGGAAAATTGCGAAAACTTTGAATGTGTCCCCAAGTGCAGTTGCAAAAACCATCAAGCGCTACAACGAAACTGGCTCACATGAAGACCGCCCCAGGAAAGGAAGACCAAGAGTCACCTCTGCTGCTGAGGATAAGTTCATCAAAGGGTGCTAGCAGCAGACACATCTCTAGAACAACTGTTAAGAGGAGACTCAGTATCAGAATCAGGCCTTCATTGTCACATAGCTGCTAGGAAACCACTGCTAAGGAGAGGCAACAAGCAGAAGAGATTTGTTTGGGCCAAGAAACACAAGGAATGGACACTAGACCAGTGGAAATCTGTGCTTTGGTCTGATGAGTCCAAATTTGAGATCTTTGGTTCCAACCGCCGTGTCTTTGTGCGACGCAGAAAAGGTGAACGGATGGATTCTACATGCCTGGTTCCCACCGTGAAGCACGGAGGAGGAGGTGTGATGGTGTGGGGGTGCTTTGCTGGTGACACTGTTGGGGATTTATTCAAAATTGAAGGCATACTGCAACCAGCATGGCTACCACAGCATCCTGCAGCGATATGCCATCCCATCCGGTTTGCGTTTAGTTGGACCATCATGTATTTTTCAACAGGACACGCCCCACCCCAACACACCTCCAGGCTGTGTAAGGGCTATTTGAGCAAGAAGGAGAGTGATGGAGTGCTGCGCCAGATGACCTGGCCTCCACAGTCACCGGACCTGAACCCAATCGAGATGGTTTGGGGTGAGCTGGACCGCAGTGTGAAGGCAAAAGGGCCAACAATTACTAAGCATCTCTGGGAACTCCTTCAAGACTGTTGGAAAACCATTTCAGGTGACTACCTCTTGAAGCTCATCAAGAGAATGCCAAGAGTGTGCAAAGCAGTAATCAGAGCAAAGGGTGGCTACTTTGAGGAATCTAAAATATAAGACATGTTTTCAGTTATTTCACACTTTTTTGTTAAGTACATAATTCCATATGTAGCAGTAGTTTTGATGCTTTCAGTGAGAATCTACAATGTAAATAGTCATGAAAATAAAGGAAACGCATTGAATGAGAAGGTGTGTCCAAACTTTTGGCCTGTACTGTGTGTGTATATATATATATATATATATATTGTTGTTGTTGTTTTTAGCAGGAGAAGCAGTCGCCCTGTGTTCTCTCCCATGCCTCATATAATAATGTGCCTTCACTAATAACTTACTACTGCTATCGAATGGAGAGGGGCACTGCAGTACCCAAAATCGTATTTGTCAGTTTTAAATTCAGCATGTGGGAGTGGAGCATAGACTGAAAAAAAGAATATGATCATATTAACAGTCTATGGAGTGGTGCGATGATTAAACTTATTTTGAAGTTGTTTTAAAATAGTTTTTTAAGAGTAGAGTGAATACCTCTTGAAAATCTTGTTTTTACTGACCATCTCTCACCATGCTGAGATGGTGTTGATGTGATGCGTGCTCCAGAACACCATGACTCACTCACTGGTGTGTGTGTGTGTGTGTGTGTGTGTGTGTGTGTGTGTGTGTGTGTGCAGTTGCAACAGACCACCCATCAGTGAGGCCAGGTGTGGTCAGAGGTTGCTTGAAAAATGATTAAAATAAAATAGTTGCCAATTAGTTTTCTATCAATCAGTTAATCAGTGAATCGACTAATCATATCAGCTCATTAGTATAGTTTTAGTTTATGTTGTGCACCTGGGTGTTTGGGGCCCTGGGGCAGTTGTCCTGTAGGTATAAGCCAGCTTTGTGTCAAACTCTGATAAAAATTGTGACAGGCAATAAATACAAGTATTATGGTGTTATTTTACCACTGAGTCTTGCTCTCAATCCTGCATCAGGGATCCTCCTGGAGTTCCAGGCCTTGTCTTCGCTCAGGTCTACACAGATACCAGCGGGGTTTGGAGCAGTTTGTGGCCTTTCTCTGAAACCTGGAGGCACCCACAGAGCAGAGGCCACATGCTGGAAATCTATGAATTGTTGTCGACCTTCGACCCCCAGGTTCACCTCGGCTCCGGCGCTCAGCTGACCGCAGCAAGGATCCAGCAGGGGGACGTCGACTCGTAAAGGAGCCAGGTTGACATGCTCAGCAAGGGGGGGACATCTAGAAAATGGAGAGTTTGCACGTCCAGGTTCCAGTCCATCTCTACCACCAGCCCCGTACAGACTGAAGTTCAGCCGTCTGATGACATGCAGCTCTGCAGAGAACGGCTTGGAGGGATCCAAAACTGCTGTCATTGTTGCCAGGGGAGAAACTCACAGAGTGTGTGTGTCTAAATGTGTGCCTCTGTTTGACAGAGCACGTCATAGATGTGCTGTCAGGCATAATGATGCAGTGAGCGCTGGTTGCCCAGAGACCGTCTTAGTTTGCTGATCGGATCAAATTACTGATATGCAGAGAGGCAACATGACCTGTTGGCTGTGGAGGTGTGTGTAACACCACATACCTAAGCGTAACATGAATGTGTTTTACACATTATTTTGTATTTGTTACAATAATGGAGAAAAGAGCTAATAAACACGCCCCTGTATCAATTTTGGATGCCACACACACACCAATAATTCACCTCAGGGGAGCATTCACGACAAATTATGTTTACTGTGAGCTGCTATATTTTGGCAACCTACAAATTATTTATCACACTGACCATATAAAAATGTTGCGTCATTTTTCCACCCAAATGTGTTTTGGTGGCAAATAATAATGAGAAGACATGGCCCTGCCTCAGGGTTTAGAGAACTGGACCTCCCGAGAGAATGCTACATTACTTCTTGTGATGGGTTAGGAATTGTTTATTTTCTTGGAGAAAAAAGAAAGAAAAATTCCTTTCCGTAGAAGATAGCAGTTGTCTGCTTTTCCTTCCAAGTACCACTAGATGGAGTAATAGAGTCTGTATTGTCAAATGGGAACACCAGCAAACAGGCCTGTGTATGCCCTTATGAATTAAGTGACAGTCCACAAATATCACAGCAGAAAATATAAGTCCCTGCTGCAATATTATGATGATACATTATGATATTAAAAATACCATTATAGCACATCAAGGTGACCATAAATGCCAATGCGGAATACCTGAAGTCCCTGAAGAAATATTAAAATGATTTTTCTTCTGTGCATGCAGGCTTAACAACAACCACAAGCGGTGTTGACTTCAAATGTAAGATGTGTTTTTAAAGTTGACAGTAAACTAAATGAAAATTATGTAAATCACACGGATTTATAGGAATGTTTTTACAAATGGTGTAATCTGGCGTCTTATATTCACTGGAGCAAAAAAAACCACCAATACAATGTGCCTCAGTGCCTATTAATTAGTTTGCTTGGGTTGTCTGAAATGCAATGTGCAAATGTAAATATTCCACATAAATATATACATACTGAAGCTGCATATGCATGCTTTATATAAATAGTGCAAGCGCCCTGCTAGGTGGCCTTTTTCTTGGGAGAGGATCCATGTTAATGTGTCAGTGGTGATGATGGTGATGCTTGCTGATAGATGATTTTTACTCAGGCTGTCATTAGCAAATGTAAACACCCAAGAGCTGTTTAAAAGGATGTGTTAAAAATAGCCTAATTAGAGTTATTCTGATAACTGAGTGGTGAATACGCCCGACTCTCACACAATGTTTCTCCACAAAAGGGAAGCACAAATAACACTTTGAAATCGCTCTCCAGATTTAAAAGCAAAACAAAAACATCCCATTTGTTGCATCTGTCTTATGTCTTATGAGAGCTGTACTGATTGTACTTTCATACAATTCTAATGAATGAAGTTATATAGGTCCAGAGGTCCACATGATTTATTGCATTTGGAGTCTATTAATAATTCCCATATTAGAAACACCTCCATACACCACATTATATTCCCCCAATGCTTTGTATCCAAATTATTTCAGGGTTTTCTTCTGTTGTTGCAGGAATTTAAATACCAACCTCAGCTGAGATGACTGTATTTTTCGCAGGGAATCAGATATTGCTGGAGTGAGAAGTCATTACCATTGGAGCAGCCCTTGTTACTGAATCCTGTGTTATTAGTCAGCTTGTCTACCATTCTCTAGACTCCTCCACAGTCTAAGAAATTATTTAAATCACACATTTTGCCCATGGTGCTGGGCCAATGCTACAGTGTAGCAGCCATTAATTTGCACAGGCTGCATCCATCTGAAGGAAACTGTTGCTCTGGATTAAGAGGCATTGTTGTTGCTGCTGCTGCTGCTGTTGCTGCTGCTGCAGAGGTTCATCAAAGCAAAGTCACACTTCTAGTGTTGTGGCTGAAGACAATATGGGCTGATGCTGCTCTGGGCAGGGCATTATTTTTATTAATCAAGAGGACTGAGGGTGACCCAAGATGACACCTTGGGATCAGACAGGCAAGGCCGGGAGGAGATATGGCTACTGGGCGCGGGGAATGGATCATCCAAGAGTGGAGAGGACGCTCCAAATTGTAGACAGACAGTCTCCTTCATCACAAACTGTGCTAGGGAATCAGTGCTTCAAGAAATGAAACCAATCTAAAGGAACAGATGACAGACAGATATTAATCTTTACAATCTTTCATGCCATTTCTATAAAGCTTTGACGCATTAGGCGCCTGCAGATACCTGTAGGCCTATATCTAATGAAAGTCATACCCATGCAAAGCCATCTCTTTGTATGCATGGTATAACATACCTGCTACACTCATAATACAATACAATTCAGTTCATACCAAAGAACCTTATCAATGTCTGAAGTGCTTAATACATCCACTTCTGGGATTATGTCCGTATGTCTTGTACACGAAGGAAAATCCATGATCCCATTTATAGCAAAAGGGCCTTCATGGGTCAAATTCATCACACTGTAAAGGAAGTGAATTGATTAGTGCCCGATGACCATGCATGCTTTAGATTAGGGCAAATTGGCTGAAATGAACTTAGTCTCATGTTGTGTGCGGCACTCTCAACCATTTGGAAAAAGCCAAACAGAGTTCAGAGATGAAGCTCCCGCAAGCAGCAGGGGTAGCCATGTCCTCAGAGAGTGGCCGAAGGCTTTATTGTATTGCTGCTTCCCTGCCCTCGGTTGCTGCGGCTCTCTGCTTGTCACACTCAGTTAGCTCAATGAAGTAATGAATATGCCGCTGTACATTTTTCATGAGGGAGGTGGGAGTGAAAAATCTGCTCTTTATAACCCTTTTAATACGGAAGTTTTCAAACACACTCTTCCCCTGCAAAGCACCCTCTGGGCTATCATGATGCTGCATGAGCATGATGTTTAATGTTAACATTCCCCAGGGGAGAGTCGGCATAATGCAATGTCACTTTCAGTGATGAATATGTTGACTGCAGCAGATATACAAGCAGCTGTAAATCATGAGTAAGTTGGGATAACAGCCTGTCTTCCTTGCGAAGAAGACAGGGCCTGCACAGGAAATAACTGGTGGGGAGAAAAAAAGTCTTACTGTGAGTCACCCTATTCAGGTCTCACATCATTAAAGTAATTAATTAGATTACAAGGAAGCACACCCATGAGCTTCCAGAAATAATAAGGCAGAAAACGATGCAAAGATAAAGTGCTGTTCAAAAATAATCAACAAGCAACTGAATGAACTATTTCCCACCATTTACCATGCACAGAAACACATTATGACTCTGCCCAACTGGTGTTTTAGATCAGTGACTCCCACTAAGGGTAGCCTACTTCTGCAGTGTTTAGCCAAATTCAACAAATAAAAAATATAAAAATAGAAATGAGTTGAAATGGTTAGCTAAATGTATTGGATAAACATTTGAAATAGTTAGCTACAATTATTGGATAAACAGTTGAAATTGTCAGCTATAAGTAATTAATAAACTGTTGAAATAATTAGCTAAAAGTAATGGATAAAAAGGTTTGCTGAAAAAGAAATTGATGAAAAGTTGAAATAGTTAGCTAAAAGTAATGGATAACCAGTTGAAATAGTGTTGGGACTTTGTAAAGCGTTACAGTAACTCCGTTAGCCCACTTGCCAGTTATTTCTTTAATGAGGTAACCAGTAACTGTAACTAATTCAATTTAGTACAACTCTGGCTGAAAGTAATTGCTAAACAGTAGAAATTATAAGCTAAAAGTAGGTAATGGTAATATGGTTTTAGGGTTCAGATTCTGCCACTCAAAACCAACCTTAAAATAGACCATTCAACTGTATGAAAAAAAATATTGTAATATCCTGCGTTAATTCATATCCACTTTAAAATCATGTGTGGCTGTGCTGATGAAGGGGTACTTGAGCTCATCTGATAGGGATGTGGGGTTGCACCAGACAAACAGGTTGGGAACCGCTGTTTTTGATCATTTCTACTTTTAGGAATATTTTTGTCTTTATCTTGAGGTGTCTAAAAGTAGCATACGGGACACCACACCGCATTGGTGCTTTTGATCTGTGCGCAACAACACACCTCAGATTTTCAATTACAAATAGGACCATGCACCAAAGAAACACTGAGGGTAATGGACTTTCTCTGTTGCTCAGAAAGATGGACTTGTCGCTCTAGACATTGGTTTCCATTATTAAACCTCCACCATGTTGCCCACCTAGGCTGTTTCCATTCCCTCTGACCAAAGTGAAATACCTGCTTTTGAGCCTTAAACATAGTAAAGAAACCACAGAGTGGTCGCCCACTGAGTCTGAACCTCCATTTCCTCTCTGCCCAAGTAAGGCTTTTTATGTTCTTTGGAAGGGTAAAAAAGCAAAAAAGTCATTCTGCCAGCCTGTTTGCATTGAGGTCTGACATCGTTATAGTTTTCTTCGACAAAATATCCCAAAGGAAACTACAGCGGCGTGTGAGCTGGTGGATAATACATTCACTGGGCACTCTCACAGTATGTATCAAGACCTAGATGATGAATTACCATACAAGGGCAATAGCAAACGAACAGTAACCCCAGGATGAATGTTGTGTTGCAAATACAAACACTTTGTATTCCACAGGGCTGACAAAAAAAGCTGCTCCCTTTATGATAACCTAACAATCCACAATACTATCTCCAGCCTGACAGCAACTTATGCAGATGTGCGCGGCTCAGCAGCGCTCTGCTGAATTGAACCCCCTTAAAAAATATTCAGCAAGCAGGTCACATTGGCATAGGCTGTCTGTTGTGGATAAAATGCTGAAACGCTGCATGTCCTCCAAGATGCTCCAAGACGTATTACTTACCTAGCTGGCCTATAACACCCTGTGATAGATAGGGGCAAATTGAACCTGCAGTCACCTATATAAAACATGTTATTTAAAGAAAATAGGTGATTTGCTTTGTCCCAGGCTTAGATTGCTTCTTAGCGCTTATACAAAGCCAAGTTTGGTGTTTGCCTCCCATACCCTGTCCTAAGACCTGGTAATCTGTGAGATGTGCTCCCCAGATGTATGAATGGGGAGACGATTCAACACTGCAACAGTGTCACCCTCATCTGGAGGCAAGACAAGGCAGAGAGGTGAAATTGAAAATGTGAATGTCTGGCTAATGGCAGAGGAGGAGTGCTGGAGATATAATACCAAATCTATAAAGGACAATTTCAGGCCCAAGACTCTGGAGACTCAGGCACACAATCATGAAGTGATTCACTCAGATTGATCAAGGAGCGTCGTAATCACATGGGAATGTTACATGTGGCTTGAAGGATGACTCGCAGAACTGTCAGGAGATTCAAAGCTGGATTTAATGGATTAGAGGTGATGTGCTTGGAAGCCATTTCAGAAGGTGCAAATAGAATCCTCAAAGCATTTTACCAGCATTTAGCAGCTGTCCAGTGAAATTAATGTTCAGAACTGAAATTTAGAGGAATAAACTCTTTCTGACAGAAAAACAGAGGGTTGGAATTCACTCTGTAGTCTCACAGCTCTCTGAAAGAAGAATCGCAAATCTACTAATGAACTGTGCTGTTGATAACAGTCCCATATTAAGCAGAAAAGCCTAAATGCACTTACAGATAACAAGCTCTCTTTTATTTAAAGTGATTCTGGTTTAAAAGCTCAGTGCTCCCTTAGAAATTGAAATAAACGCTGCAAATGTGACATGAAATATTCATAACCTTTAGCTGTCATCTAGCTCTTCCTGTTTAAAGATACACGTGTAACAAAAAACTAAATCCTACATAATTATTCCCTTCTAAGTGAGAAGCCCAGATCATTACAGCATGAATTCTTCATAGCTTTATTAGATGAGATACTATGAGTTGCTTTCTGGAGATTATTAATCAAAGCTCCTTAACATTGCCTGCTAAATATGTAGGCAGGTAAACTGCACCTTGACCCTTTGGTTATTACCCTGTCTTGTGGGCTCATGGAACATTTTCACCTCTGTCAAATCACTGGCTTACAAAGCTTTTAATGCATTTCATATGACTGCGGACCGATAGGGCCATTGATGTAGGCTTACACCCGTGTATGTGAAATCATACAAGATTTCCTTTGCTTTCAAAACTTTTGATTGAAGTTGGCACCAAAGTGTTTTGATCTAAAACATCAAATGGCATCTTTGTTCTGAACTTTAAAGACAAACCAAGCTGCAAAAACAGTCTTGACTTGTTCATGAAATCACTCCTTGTTCTATATTTTGAACTGCAATATGACATAATAATTTAATTGAACAATGACTTACTATCATTTTAAAAGACTCAATAAGGCTTCATAAATTTAAAGAAGATTTGATCAACCAGCATTTTGGAGAAATTGGAAATATTAATCTCAGTATCTCTCTCAAGCATGTGGAGTTAAAGGACAATTTTGGCACAAAATGAACCTATTATTAACATATGTGTACAGAGTCGACCGTTCTCTGGGATATGTTTTTTAATGCTAATCGAATGTGTCTCTAGCTTGAAACAAGCTAGTGCAAACCAATGATTAGCTTATAACGCTAGTCTTCGGGCAGAGGGTAAAGTAACAGCCACTGACAAGGCTCAAAATAGCACCAGTAACCAGTAACATAGCTCAAACACAGCGTTCGTTGTTCGACTGGTCATGACTGTTTTCCCAAGATGGTGCCTGCTAGTATGCGTGAACGCTACTGTCTTTATAATCTATCTTTTTAATAAACTGTCTGTACACTTACAAAGTTCTCAATGCTTCGGTTTACATGTAGGGACCCTCATTATGCTAATGTGGAAGTGTGGTGCTATTTTGAGCCTTGTTAGTGGTATAGAAATAGTGATTTCTTTTTACTTTACCCTCTGACTGATTAGCGTTATAAGCTAATCATCGGTGTGCGCTAGCTTGTTTCAAGTTAGAAACACATTCGATTAGCATGAAAACATATCCCAGAGAACGGTCAACTCGGAACACATGTTATTAACCCCTAGGTTCATTTTGCGCCGGAATTGCCCTTTAACTAATTACATGGGTTTCAATAAATGACTGAGAAACATATCAAATATGTCAAAAAGGGAGGAATGTGTCAGAAATCCAAAATGCTATACATTGATAAAAAATACATCAGCCATGGAAAAAAGTCAGTTATTATCTCAGATATTATTCAAATACACATTCCTTTTCTAAGTTCTTTGTCATTTAAATGTAGGACAATCATGCAGCCTGATGCTTCACAATGCTTTACCTCAAGTGTTTGAATTCATTTCAACCCTTAAATGCATACCTCGGTTTTTCAGAAACCCATTTTTTTAAGTATCGCAGACAACCTACAAATAAACAATGTTTAACTAACACATCTTGTAAAGTTTTATGTGTCAACATAACTTCCCAGATAGCAAAATATGATGCTACATTGATGCCTGACATTAGATGAAAGGGCTCGTTATGTTTTATGTTAAATAACTGTCCGATTTTCAATCATGACTGAAATTGAATCAATACTGATTCATCCATGATCTAAAAGGATGCCTGGGATTAACTTTTAGTTGAATTTGATATATTGAAATGTTACACTAATATACTACAAGAGACTGTTCCAGAAAATGACAATAGGATCAATTTAAACATACAAAATGTATGCTAACAAAATTATTAAATGTGCCTTGGAATATTTATGAAACTGTACTTCCTAATCAAATATATAACTCTGCTCATGTTCATTTATAAGCACTTAGAGGGTAGTACTGTAAGAACCATGACAGACTGTTGGTTATGGACCTCTCATTAGCTTTTAACACCACACAGCCTCACCTGCTGGTGCAGAAGCTTATTGAGTGTTTTGGGCTGGACACTGATGTTGTGACAAGTGAATGAAGGATAGATAAATGTTTATTATGACAGATCAGATGTTATGTGATAATTAAGTCTTGACAGAAAGTCTTTGGCGCTTAGACTCTACAGGGAGATTTGTAACTGAGGGGCGTCTGCCCTGAGCAGCAGCTAGATAAATCCCCCCATGAAGTCCAGAATCTGGCGGCGGTAGGGGTGGCTGATGATTCTGATGAAGCTGATGGAGCTGCAAAGACTGGCTGTGATGGGGAGAGGGAGGGCCCTCTGCCATTTGTGACAATTTGCACAGAAATGGCCTTAGCATGCAAACGTATAGTCTACCTGACTGAATTTATGCTAAAGCTTCATTTGGCTGGATCTCGGACTTCCTCACCAACAGATCAGTGACAGTGAATGGACATTTCTCTGGACTAACTTCAACATCTACTGGCTCTCAGAACAGTGTGAAAACCAAGGCTCCTATTTATAATGCATAGCAAAGAGTAATAATAACTAATATAGAATAAAGTCCAAAAATGCTAAATAATAGTGAAAAAAATGACTATAACTAACAACTGAGTAGAAAAATATCTATATACATGAACAATAAAAAGAAACAAAAGAAACTGATCACAAGAAAGGAGAGTGATCTGTAATCCTCATTTAGTCCTGGATACACCATGGCTTTCAATTGGAAAATCCAAAAGGTTTCTCTCTGTGATAGCAAGAAGCAGATTACTTCAATGGGGAGGGAATGGGGGCTGCTGTCTGAAATGTTTAGCCATGGGGTATTTGTCATTGGAAGTGCATGCCATAAACATGCTCAAACAACGTGTCCCTCAGTCTTTAGTTTGGTACGTCCCACATAGAAACAACCACATTCACACCCCAATCTGTACATTACAACATTGCACCCACACATAGCCATATTCTACTGCTCTTCATACTATTCATCCTGCCCACACTTATTCTTACTACTCTTATAAGGTTACCACACTGCACATAGCTGTACATACTGTACATATCTGTATATATGGTTCATTCAGTATATCCATATTTATTCAGTTTTTCTTATTATATATTATGTTAATACACTGAATATATCTATATCTATATTATTCTTACTACTAGTATAATGTCACTGCTACTACATTGCACATATCTGTACATGTTGTTCATGCATACATACATATTTCTTGTCCTGCCTATGCACCACCTGTCTATACTTGTATATATCGCATTGCACTTTTCTGCTTTTTTTTGCACTTCTGGTTGCATTTCGCTGTCTTTGTACTTGTACACTGCACAATGACAATAAAGTTGAATCTAATCTAATCTACAAAAATGGTGTTGCAGTTCACGAATGACCATTATGTTCCATGTTCTGGGTCTGCTAATGTCTTCAAATATGTTGGTTAATGTCGACTGGCTCTCCCCAGGGCTGTGTCCTAACAGCTTTTATCCTATAGACCTTCAACAATTAATGTTAAAGGTCTCTTCAGCTAAGCCATCTACCTGTCTCTTAGACCCCATCCCAACGAGGCTACTTATTACTTACTTATGCTGTTATAGTTTTAGACTGCCGGGGGACATCCTTTGACACACTGAGTTTCTCTCTTCTCTGTCTTTCCATCTGTGTGCATCCTTGTCCCAGAAATGCTTGCTACTAACTTAGCTCTGGGGAGCTTATTCCCGGCAGTCCTTATGTGTTTCTTTTGCCCAGTGTGTTTCCTTGGACTAGGGTGGCACCTAAATCATGGTTGCAGCTGTCCCAGTGGTCCTGCTCCGTGCCCTGGTATGCCCTGTTACACCCCGCTACGCTCTGCAGTGCCCTGCTACTTCCTGCTACGCCCTGCTATGCTCTGCTGTGCCCTGCTACGTCCCATAACGCCCTGCTATGCCATGAACTACTACAACTACTATTTCTGGTCATTGTTCCAGTATCTTTATTGTGACTATTATTGCCATTGCTCATCACACCCCCAACCGGCACCGTCAGACACCGCCTACCAAGAGCCTGGGTCTGTCCGAGGTTTCTTCCTAAAAGGAGTTTTTCCTCACCACTGTCGCACTAAATGCTTGCTTTTGGGAAAATTACTGGAATTGTTGGGTCTTTGTAAATGACCCAATAGAGTGTGGTCTAGACCTACTCTATCTGTAGAGTGTCCTGAGATAACTCTTGTCATGATTTGACACAATAAATAAAATTGAATTGAATTGAATTGTCCTCTCTCCTCTCCTATAGGCCTACATCCCGTACAGTAACACTAACAACTGCTCATCTGAAGCTTGCAGATGATACGGTTATAGTGAGCCTGCTGAAGGAGGAAGAAATGTCCCAAAAATTACATATATTAAACAAATAAACCTTCTTGTCATTTTTCCCATGCTTTAGAGACAAAGGTTGCCAACTTATGTACATTAAATTTAAACAACCACTCCATTTTGTCGTCATCAGTACACCAAAACATTTCATTTAAGATAGGTGCTCTTAACTCATCATAATAAGGACAATACAAAGAAAAACAGATTTATTCTCAACATCTCCTAATTCACACAGTTTGCACAACCTTTTATCTTCTTGGATGTTTCTACCAACGTCAAGGGCAAGGGGATAATGGATTAATAAATTGAGCTTTAAATGTAACACCAATATGTGCACTGCCTTTTATGTCTGAGGAAGTTGGCTACGTTTGAGTAAGTCTGTGATGACTTGTGAAACTGCAGTTTGCCTACAGAGCCAACAGGTCTGTAGACGATGCAGTCAACCTGGCCCTTCACTACATCCTCCGGCACCTGGGCTCTGCAGGAACCTACGCCAGGATCCTGTTTTTGGACTTCAGCTCTGCCTTCAACACCATCATCCCGGCTCTGCTCCAGGAGAAGCTCTCCCAGCTTGGTGTGCCTGACTCCACCTGCAGGTGGATCCCTGACTTCCTGTCTGACAGGAAGCAGCATGTCAAGCTGGGGAAACAAGTCTCCAACTCACAGACCATCAGCACCGGATCCCCTCAGGGCTGTGTTCTTTCGCCTCTGCTCTTCTCCCTGTACACCAACAGCTGCACCTCCAGTCACAAATCCGTCAAGCTTCTGAAGTTCGTGGACGACACCTCCCTCATCGGACTCATCTCTGATGGAGACGAGTCCGCTTACAGGTCGGAGGCTGACCACCTGGTGAAGTGGCGCAACCAAAACAATCTAGATCTCAACGCTCTAAAGACAGTGGAGATGGTTGTGGACTTCAGGAAGAACCCAGCCCCACCTGCCCCCATCACCCTCTGTGGCTCCACAATTGACACTGTGGAGTCTTTCTGCTTCCTGGGAACTATAATCTCCCAGGACCTTAAGTGGGAGCTGAACATCAGCTCCCTCGTCAAGAAAGCACAACAGAGGATGTACTTCCTGCAGCCGAAGCAGAAATTCAACCTGCCAAAGACAATGATGGTGCACTTCTACACAGCCATCATTGAGTCCATCCTCACATCCTCCATCACCATCTGGTACGCTGCTGCCACTGCCAAGGACAAGGGCAGACTGCAGCGTGTCATTCGGTGTGCAGAGAAGGTGATTGGCTGCAATCTGCCGCCGCTCCAGGACCTTTACGCCACCAGGACTCTGAAGCGTGCTGGAAAGATTGTGGCCGATACAGTAAGCAATAAACATGTCAAAAAGGGAATAAACAATCAAGCACAGTACTACTACAGCAAATAACATTAAATACACAGTAG